>NC_141607.1:43340480-43420480 GCF_047967505.1 Dipteris shenzhenensis
GAAGAGGAGCTCCCTGTCTCCTAACATCGTAGCATGCTCGGCGAGCTGCTCAAAGCTACTCAAAGGCTTATCGGACGTTCCTCAAACCTGCACAATTTTCAACCTCTTCCATTCTCCTCTGCAGCTTTAGCACAGGAAGCTCCAACGAGGCCTCCGAATCGCACCTACCCAAAGACTCGGATGAAACAAGACTCCGAATTACTAAAGGAGACCCTCGATCCATTGATTTTACCAGGTACGCTCGTTGACTCTTCCACTTGTGCTTCTGTCTTGCGCGCTTGTGGGAATCTGAAGGCGCTGTCAGATGGCCAATTGTTTCATGCTTTCATCGTCGAAAGTGGACACGACGAGGATACGTTTTTGGGAAGCCTCATAGTGCAAATGTATGGAAAATGTGGAGCTTTGCATGATGCGCGTGCGTGGTTTGCTAAAATGGCTGAACACGACGTCCCTTCCTGGAATTTCTTGATCGGACCATATGCCCGTCGTGGGCATTGCAGTAAGGCCCTTGAACTCTTCGCGGAGATGCAACGGGAAGGATTGAAGCCGGATAGATTCACGTTTATCCACCTGCTTTCTGCGTGCGCTAGCCAGGCAGCCTTATTGGAAGGAAAGAAAATCCACGCCCTCATCAAGAGAAGTGGGTTAGAGTCGGACGTTGTTATTGGAACGGGTCTTGTCAACTTATATGGCAAGTGTGGCAGCTCAGCAGACGCCAGGACAATTTTTGACAAAATGCCAAAGCGAAACTTAGTCTCCTGGAATGCAATGATAGCAGCTTATGCCCGACTTGGCCATAATCACGATGCCATCCAACTCTTCGAGCGAATGCAACGGAAAGGATTGATACCAGATAGGGTAACATTTATCAGCATTCTTCAGGCGAGTACTAGCATAACAGATTGCAAAAGAATGCACACCCTTATCGTATTCAGTGGTTTGGAATCGGATTTAGTTGTAGCGACGGTCCTTATCAACATGTACAGCAAATGTGGCTGCCTGGAGGATGCACGAAGAATGTTTGAAAAAATCCCTCAGCGGAATGTGGTCTCATGGACTATAATTGGGGGCACTATTCTTCGTATCTCTATCACATTGTTTATGCATGCTTCAATGACGTTATGTGAGCTCTTACATTTTCTATGTCAAGAAACTAAAGTAGGGTGGATTCTTCTATAATTATGGACACTATCCTTTATACTTGTCTTTATCACACGTCAATGACATTATGCAAGCTCTTACATTTGATATTTCAAGAAGCACTTTGTTAACTATAAGGTTAGGATTATTTTTTCCGCATGTTGTAGAAATTTGCTTGTTCGTTATGTACATAACATAAGTTTTTTTAGAATGAGAATGCTTTTGTGACATTATGTGTGCTATTAGAAGCATTTTTTAATGGATTTTCCAAATAGGCCACTAGCCTTGTAAAGCATTCCCAAAAAGGAAAACATAATCCATTGAAAAAATAAAATTCTAGTAGATAAGGCTAGAATACTCTATGGCAAAGAATGAGAAGAAAATGTTCAACTAGGAAGAATGAGATGCTAATGATATATGTCATGTAACAAAGGGGTCTAAGGCAAGAAGGATTACTTGTGGTAAAGCTGACATGTATCAAAATGAAAGTGGTTACAATATCCTGTTTATCAATTCTTTAAAAGGTGTTATGTGCATTAGTCAATCCAAGGGCATTACCTTGAAATCATACAACTTAAGCCCCTTTTTATGCAAAAAATTTGTCCAAAAAATGATATTTTGTACTCATCTCCCTCTTTCACCCTTATCTAGTAGTATTTTAACCTTAGACCTATATTGAAAACACTTGATCTTGTCTAGCAAGTCATCAATCCTCGAGATTTGAAATCTAAATTTAATAGTGACCTTGTTGAGATCTATGTAATCAAACACATGTGTATAAGCTATCTTTCTTCTATAGTGAGGAAAAGGGTTAAGTGATATAAGAAAAGAATGCCTTGAGAAGCTACTCCTTCACCTCTTGTGCTATTTCCTCTCATTCAACATTAGAGAGATTATGAGTAGATTTGAGGAAAAGGAGTCAAATCAAAAGCACCAAGAGGATAGGATTTTCTCAAATGAAGAAATAAGCACTCTTACATGATGAGTAGATTTGAGGATAAAGAGTCAAATAAAAAACACCAAGAGGATAGGATTTTTGCAATAAGCATAGGTTAGAGAAATTCATCAACTGCGTGATGTGGATAACTGCATGTTGGAGGCGGTCTGGTGCTCTGTCCAAGAGGCTTACTCGTGTACCGACGAGAGTGTCTACCCATGAGAACATTATAAAAAGGTTGCCACGAGAACATTATAAAAAGGTTGCCACTAAGGAGCTTATGCCGAATGGTCAAAACCAAGTCATGTGAGAAAGAACTACGTCTATGCCAAGGATCAAGCCTCTAAACTGAAGATGACAACTGAGTGTCGGGCATAGCCAAGAGGCTGTACAAGGCTGATGTATGTGTGCATGAACCAATGCCAAAAATAGTCAACAAATGTGACTATACATGGGTGGCATATGTGCGTGCAAATGTGCAACAATCCTGAATTCGAGAAAGATCTCTATGAAGTGTCACACTAAGGTATGAACTGCCGAATGCCAAGAGTACTGAACTAGTGTCAGTGTGTGAATGTGTACACTAATGATAAAACCGAAGGGATTGACGCCGGTGGGAACTAGTCGGGTAATGCGGCAATGGCTTACTTGGCTTGGTGGAGTTGGATCTCCTCTACAGCGGTGCAATTCTACAACTAGACTACACATCAAATCACAAAATGTAGCAAATGAATTTTATTTTGATTCATTTTATGTGCATTGGGTACGCTGCAAAGGATCAGGAGGTGGTTCCGATAATGAGGATTCAATTATGCTGACCTGTGAAAATCTTAGATGTGAAATCTGATGTGACAATTCATAGAGCATGAGTTGGCGAGCAAATTTTCTTTTTGGAGTGCTACAAAATTCTCTCTGGATCAAAAGATAAAGCCCCCTGAAGGATAGGCAGATTTTGATCACAAGAGAGGGCAAAACGGATGAGGTGTCATAGTGGTGATGTGGCACTATGGATCACGTGTAGATGAACTGTGCTTGTGGAGAGAAAACAGGGCCTAGCATGGGGTACCATGTGGCATTGATGAGGTGGCATGATGATTGTGCAGACTGTTGAGGTGGCCACTGACATGGGCATGCTGACATAGCAAGGTGGGGATGCTGACATGGTAGCTGATGTGGCATTGCCAGATGGTGGAAGACATGGCACCTACGGCAAACTTGCTGATGTGACACTCTGCTAGTGATGTGGTAGACATGGCCAATGGTGACATGGTGCTACGATAGATGAGTTGGCACACTGGTGACATGGACTACTTGCATGGTAAATTCTACACGTGGCATTTAGGACAAGGCTTCCACGTGGTATTCTTGTTGAGTGCATTGATCTCTTCTCTTGGAAAGTCCAACACCTTTTCCTCAACTACAGTACTTATCCATGCTACCATTGTGACCCCTCCTTTTAGCATAATCTCCATACACTCGAAATCTTACTCATCACAAATAGTAGTGATGCAAGGGAACGCATCATCGTGAGAAAAATCAAAGGCCGGACAAAAGATAGGCTTAGTTGCATGCCAAAAGTTGCACATGATGTCTTTACAAATATGCTTGGGATATTTTAACATGTTGTGTATGCCAAAAGTTGCTACAATGGCAACATTAGAGCTTGCATACAAGAGGCTCATTTCAGGGAAGCACTAATGCAAATAAAGCATCATGTGCATGTTTGTTGTGCCCTTGCAATTACTTGAGAGGAACTTGCTATAGAGAACATAATTTTTTATCCTTGGTTGTAGTTCAATGCAATTTATGCAAACCCTACTTGATGTAGAAAGAACCTGTAGACTTTTCCACATTACACCATCTTAATTGCTTTGTTACCAATCAATCATCTTGCAATAAGACTTGAGAGGAATCAAGCTCGTCCGTTCAAACTTTAATGCCACTCGATGATGTAAGGGCAATAAGTGGGCTACTTTGATAGAAAAAAGATAGTAGGAAGCACTCTACCTTTGCTATGGTGGCTATCCCATTGGGATTTCCATATATGGCAACTTTGTGCCGCTTGGGCCCCCTCAGTGATTGTGTCAGCTTTCGTGGACACTCCCCACTTTTTTTGTCATCAAGTGGTCACCTCATATGCAACATGTGCCTTCAATGTCTTGTGTGTCATACTTGGCCTAGGACACATGTGCAACCTCTTGTCCCAAAACACAAGAAAAAGTTGAAAAGAAAGCCTACAAGGTTTCAAAAATTGTTACAGAGAGAGGGAAGGTAACTGTTTGGTCTCACCCTTGGACCCTTAAAATGAAGAATTTTGACCTCTTAGAACTCAAGAAAGAGGAGGTTTCTTGACATCCTTTACTCACTCTCACATAGGATGGAAATGAAGATTACAAGAGATCCATAGCTCAAAATGAGGAGCCATGTGAAAAAAAAATGTGCAGAATAACCAAATATAGACTAGGTGCTATAGCAGGAAAACATATGAGCAAGAAGAAGTGCTATGGTTTAAATTGAAGCAAGGTGGAAAGTGATAGAGAGTGATAGAGAAGGAGAGTGACAGAGAGGGGGACACACACAATAAGATGCAAGAGCATTAAATACTCTAACCCTGCATTACCTTACAATTAGCGTAAGTCCAACTAAGGGCATATTCTATTCTACCATTCTTTAATGTGCACATTACGTAGTGCGATTTACATATTTCTTATTGAACAATTTGATATACAAATGTACAATTCCCTCAACGTTACAATGGGAAAGGTGGAGATATACAAAAGCCACTATTTCCCTAGGAATATTCACACCTTGATATCAAGTCTGACACACCCTCCAAAGAAATATATGTCCAAGAAAGATGGACATATATCAATAAATCCATCAATTTCATATAAATGGCCACATGCTCTCATCATCCAACCACATTGAATTGAATGTCCCGTAGCATTTGAAAGATTCTCCACTTATTCCCCCCTTTTCTCCATCCATTTCCTTTCCCATATCTCTCATAAGACACCTACCTTGCCAACATTGTATTCATCTTAATCAACCTCTTCTCTATTACATAAGTTGTCCAATCTCAGCTTACCAAACACTTACCCTATAGACATACCATCCTTATTTGATGTAGAATATAGAAATCCCATTTCTTGAGCCTCTTTCAATTGTAATGACACACTCACACTGTCAACTACCCACACCTTAAGCATGCCATTCATAGAAAGGGTTCACCTTTGAATCCCCCCCACTATCCATTTCTCACTCATTCATGTGATTTCAACACCTTGCATGCCTTAACCCTAAACATTCAACACTTGCTTGCTAAGGGCCCCTGGGTCCCTTCTCCATATCCCTTCAAACTCCTAACCGCCTCAATCCAATCTTACACGAGGGTTTTTACCAAAACCCCTTTTACTAACATATGCTATAAAAGAACTAGTATAAAAATATTGAGAGTATACCTCAAAGCCTCTAGATACTCTCATGTTGCTCCCTTGGTTCCTCTTTCTACTTCTCATCTTCTCTCTTTCTCTTTTCCTATTCATGTAGTGTCCACACATAAATGTATTTCTATGGAGGTACTTCAACAACTTTAAAAAAATATGAGGGTAATGCTTTGGGACATTGTCATGGGCATCCACACGTCCATGGCCATGCTAGCTAGTGCCAACGTAGGCAGCCAGGTCAACAGCCACGTAGGCGTCCAACCATTCAGGCAACCCTACGCAATCAGCAATCAGCAATCAGCACACAATCAACAGACGGTTAACGCCATGGCATCGCAGGGCAAAAAACGTAGATTTGACTTTTTGGTCAAAAGTCAATGCATTAACTTTTTTGTCAACGTTGACTTTTTCGGCCGACTTGGTCAACGATCGACGTTAACCAGCCGACCAAGGTCAACGATCGATGTTGACCAAGCTGGCTAGGCTGACCTATTAGCCTATAAAAGGGCAACCTTTGTCCCTCATTCTTCATCCACTCCTCAGACCTTCAAGCCTTCAGAAAGCAGTAGAGTCAAGCCTCCCCACAGCAGACTAGCAGGGTAGCCTCAGCCTCTTCAGGGATCTAGTGAGGATGCAGCTCCTCTTTTTTTTTTGCGCAAAAAGTAGTGCTAGTTATATTATTTGAAAGCGAGAGTACAAGAAGGCCTAAAGGCCAGCGGGCTGCAATCACAAAACGGATTTAGCCCGAGGAGTCAAAATGCTAAATACAAGCCTCTCAGGGCATAATCATCGGAGAGTGGACAAACAGCCACAGTGGAGGGGTGTAATGCCACTGAAGACTCTGAGTAGAGTGCTGGAAGAACAACTCCCGATGGTCCCAGTCGCGAAGGAAGCGTCGTCTCTTTTCCTTCCCTGTCCGGGACTCTCCCTGAATCTGATCCCACTGACCCTTGAGCGTGTGAACGATCGTGCTCCAAATGTCTGCTAGGGTCTGGGTAGCAGAAGAAGTCTGAGCTCCTACAGTCTGCGCGCATCTGGAAGTCCAGATATGCCAGCCTGCAATGCTCCCTATGATCTCCCAAACTGGGTGCCGAGGCATCGCTCCTGCATCTGTCTCTGTTAGATGCCAAGGGAATCTGTCCATGTATGCCCAGGTGGCCTGCGTGATGAAAAAGACAGGATCCTGTCTAGAGAACTCATAAGCCAAGTGATGTCTTGTCTCAGTGCTGCACCAGCAAACAGCTCCCCAAGTGATCGGTCCTAGCTCGGGTGTAGCCCTCGCTAAGATCCCCATGACTCCCTTCCAAACCGTCTGCACATGCGAGCAGCTCCAAAGGCAGTGCTTCAGGGACGACTCCTCCTGAAAACACATCTAGCAATGCCCCTCGTGCCCCATCTGCCTCAGCCAGCTGCCAACTGGTCGCCCCTTGTGTGCCACCATCCAAAGGAAGTAGGAGATCTTCCTCGGCCGCCAGCTAGCCCAAAGAGTCTTCCAGAAAGTGCGAAGAAAGACCAAGGATATCCCTTGGGCATACCACCTATGTGCCTGTGTGGGTAGCCCGCGCTGGAGAGCCCCAAGAGCACGCCTACCCGTGCGCACACTGTAAGAAAAGAAGGGGGTAGGGTTCTCTGAGGTCTCCGATGGTGGCCAGCGCCACTCTCCTGGGTCCCACTCCACCTCTGTCAAGGAACGGCCCTCCCATATCCAGAGTCTCCAATCCTGGTCTTGCATAATCAGGGGGTCTATATGCCACGTCTTCCCTTGCAGCCCTACAATGCGAAGGCGCTGCCAGGGAAGCTGGGGGTCGATCACGGCCTCTCTACTCTGGAGGCGGCTATCATTAGTGATGGAGAAGAAGTGTACCGAGGAGTCCGAGAAAAGGCCTACAACCACCAAGGGAATGCCTCGTGGAGTGAACTGTCCTAGCCACCTCTCATCTCCGGGGAAGAGCTGTCTGGTGACTATGGGAATCCTCCAACCTGCAGGAATGGCAGCATCAATCTCCGCTCGTCGAGCCTGGAGCCCACGTGCCGTACCTACTGCTGCTGCCAGCTCGCCTGGGCTCAATTGGCTGTAGACGTCCCTCCAAACCCGGAGCGAGCGCACGGGCCCACGCGCCCAGAGTGCCCAAGGGATATGGGATCTCTCTCCAAGCTGGCGACCTATAGCATCTGTCACCTGGCTGCTCCAGATCAGGGGCTGTCTGTCTATCTCCTCTCGGCAGCTAGGGGGAACCTGGGAGAGGCTGTGTCGCAACTTCCTCCAGACTGAGATGAGGCTACGGAGGAAGGGGGAACGGGGCTGAGTCAAAGGAGCAGAAGTGAAGATCCATCGGATAGAAGGCTGCCAAACACCCCCTCTCTGGGGAGTACACACGCTGAGACCATGCTGTAGCAAGAGCTTCCACGTCTGCCCTCCTGGGGTCAGACCGCGGATGACTAACTTGCCAAGAAGTGCCTGACTCTGCAGCTCTGGATCTATGATGCCGAGGCCGCCCTCTGTCTAGGGGAGAATGACCATCTGCCAGGCGACCCGTCTGAACCGTCTGAACCAGACCATAGGAAGTTCCGCACCAGACCATAGGAAGTTCCGCACCAGTCTCCTCAGCTGGGCTACACATGATCTCGAGAAACAGCAGCAAGAAGCCACATACCAAGCAGTGGCAAGAAGGACCTGGTTGACCACAAGGGCCCTGCCTGCCAAGGAAAGCCGAGCCGTGCTCCAGAAAGCAAGCTTCCGTCGTATGGAGGCTAGGACCGGCAAGAACTGTTGAGCCGGTGTGATGTCCAGGCCTACCTGGAATCCCAGGTAACGTGTCGTCTGTCCTCTAGGGATCCAGAGAAACCCCAGGAAAATATCCCACTGTGAGCTGGCTCCCGGATCCATAAGAAAACCAACTGACTTATGCCAGTTGATTTTCGCCCCAGCCGCAAGGCAAAAAACCTATAGGGATAGTCTCACTCGCTCCAGTGACTCGACATCATCCTGCACATATAGGGCTGTGTCGTCCGCATACTCGGAGTCCAGAAGCTCTGCATCATCTCGAATAGGGAGACACATCCCGCGAAGACCAGTGGTACGGGCTCAAAGGAAGTGGGTCATGGCCTCCGCAAAAAATAGGAAGAAGTAGGGCGCTAACGGACAGCCCTGACGCACCGAGCGCTCGAGTGTGAATCTCTCCCCCATCCTGCCACTGATGATAACCCGACTGGAGGCCGACCTGTAAAGGCTAGCAATACCTTTGATCCACTCGTTCGGGAAACCAAACCGAGAGAGTGTACCTTCCAAGAAGGACCAGTCTACCCTGTCGTACGCCTTCTCGAAGTCGAGAAGGAGTATGGCAAGGTGCTGGCCACTCTGCTGGGCCCATTCCATCGCCTCTGAGAAAGTGAAGATGTTGTCCAAAATGCTGCGATCTTGGACAAAACCAGTCTAGGTGTCATGAATCAAGTCGTATAGCATGGGACGGATGCGGCTACTGATCATCTTGGCGAGGATTTTGTAGGCGGTCGGGAGGAGGGTGATAGGGCGCCACTCTCTGATCTCCTAACGGTCCCCCCCTTTGGGGATGAGGTAGATCAGGCTTGTCGCAAGGCTCTCTGGCATCTACCCGCTGGAGAATATATGCTGGAAGGCTACAAGCAAGGGCCGATGGATCTGCTCCCAAAAGGTGGTGAAGAAAGCTCTGGAGAGGCCATCCTCACCTGGGCATTTCTGCCCATCAATAGCGCTCACCGCATCCTGCATCTCCGCCATGGTGAAAGGGGCGAGAAGGGCGTCACTCATGCTGGGCTGCACGAGCCGCGGTGTAGATTTCCACACCTCCTCCCTGCATAGGCGGCCACGAGGGTCTGGGGGGTTCTGCTGGAAAAATGATATGTAGAAATCTGTCGCCAAATCCCGGACCTCGTCTGGATCTGTCCTGACACTACCATCCTGCGCCCTAAGAGAACGGAGCTGTTCCCCTGCTGACCTCTGTCCATGAGTCCTGAAGAACTCTCTGCACATCCTGTCGCCTTTCCTAGCCCAGAAGGACTTGGAAGCATGAAATGAGAACTCTGAGCGACGCTAGGTGATCTCCTCTAGCATGGCTCGGGCCCGAACCTCCTGCTGTCTGAGCTCCTCAGAACCTGGAGAAGACTGCTGCATCCGCTGAATCGAAGCGAGATCACGTCTGAGACCCCTCTCCCGCGCCCAACACTGCTGCCTGACCTGAATCGCCTCCTGCTGGCAGATGAGGCTAGACTCAGCAAGCGCCTGACTACCTGTGCTGCCATATCCCTGGTGGGGTCCCAATCCTACTCCCACAGGTCCACTATCCTGCTGTGAACCGCTGCTCTGGAGTAGATGGAATCTGGGATCCGGCATGAGCGTGGAGGTGAGGAGTGAGAGGCTGAGTCCAGGACTAGGATGACTGGGGCATGGTCTGAGAGTGTCATCCCTGGAACCACTCCTGACTCTCCTCCTCTGCCAAGCACCCAATCACTGACATAGAAACGGTCCAGCTGCTCCAGAAGTCTGCCTCCCTCCCTCCTGTAACCCCAAAAGAAGTCCAGACTCCCTGACCATCTGCGAAAGGAAGGCTCCCTCCAGCTGTCCCGACCTCCCACTGCGAAGAGGAAGGAGTCCCAATTTGCCTGCTCTGCCTGAGCTATACCGAGGAACTCTGGGCCCCGTCCCTACTGATCCTCTAGGGTCTCAAGGTTGTTGAAGTCCCCTCCTACAATCCAAGAGTCCATCTCTGGCAACAAGTCTGTCAAGGACCTCCAAAAAACGGCTCTCCGTCTGAGATCGGTCGGGGCATAGATATTGAGGATGCCGATACGGGATCCCTCAATATGCAAGCCCACCCAAAGCACACGTCCTGGGATCAGAGTGCCAAAACCACACACATGCTGAACTAGAGCAGCGTCGATGGAGGTACAGACACCCCCGCTCCTCCCTTGCTCGCCAATCGAAGGTTCCCAATAGGTGTGGGAGCGTCCTGTGAGGACCTTCCCACAAATACTGGTCTGCAAAGCCGAAAGCTTGTGTTCTTGTAGTAGGAGCACATCTACCCTTCCCACCAAGGCTGGCTGGAGCTCCTGTCTGAGCACCATCTTCCTGGGGCCATGGGTTCCTGATGAGTGGAACCCGTTGACGTTCCAAGAGATAATGCATATACTCATGAGGAGGGAAGGTGGGCCACAAACAGCTGTCTGCTTGCGGTCGATGTCGAAGTGGTCGGAGGATGTCCTACGTGGAGACGAAGGCGCTTCTGTGAGGGTTTCGAACAAGAGGCTGGATCATCGGACCCATCCTCTAAAACCGTCAGTAGAGGGGAGAGGCCCTTCATCCTGTGGTGGTAGGCTCTCTCTAACCAGCTCGACGCCTCTGCCAGGGAGATGCTGTAGAAGCCTGCTACCTCTGAGGTCCTCCATGGGCGTAGCCCTCCCGCGTAGGCCCACTCTAGAGGTGGCCTAATAATGACTAGGAGTTGGAAACGTTTGGCGCTGTGGCGCCATCGCAGACGAACATCACCCTCCTGCCACTGCTGCTGAAGAAGCTCCGCTGCTCTGCTACCGATCCAGTCCTGCACCTGCTCCTGGGACTGATCTCGTATCGTCTCCCAAACATTGTCATTCATCCATTGCTCATTCCCTTCACTGGAGATAGTGAAGGAATAGCTAGGACCATCGTGTGGGGCAAGGACGGACACCTTACCCTCCGCCCCCTTGCGGAGGAAGAAGATGCTGATGTCTAGGCATGCAGGGAAGGAGCCAATACCCGCTGCATCCAAATAATCCCAAGGACCTGCTCGATAAAACTCGAATGGAAGAGCTCTAGGAGCAGCCCTTGGGCGTGGGGACGAAGATAAGGAGTCTGAACGAGAGAGAGGGTACTGGCCACCTGCGGGGAAGGGCCTCTCCCCTCCGCCGGGCCAGGAGGTATAGGCGCGGGTGAGGTCTGTGCTGGCTTCGGGGCTGCAGGTGGCGCAGGTGGAGGGGGGGGTTCCCTCTGGATCATGCTCGAGGAAGAGAGTGGAGTGGAAACCACCGGTGCGGAGGGGGATCCTGGAGGGGGTGGGGGTCAGAGAATCGAGGAGGAGGGGGGAGGGAGAGGAGGGCAGGGTGAAGGTTGAGGGGGAGGCTGGCTGATCTTCTCCTTTCCTTTCTCCTTCCCCTTACCGGGATGCTGATGAGTAGGGACCACCGGGGGGGGCTTTTGCTGTAGATGGGCAGGTTTTTTGGGGCCTGCTTTGTTTCCCTTCCGTTTTCTTTTGACCTCTGTCCAGCCTTCCCCTTCAGGAGGGGATGTCGCTGACTAGTGAGGAGGATCCTGAGTTGCCTGAACGGGGGTCTTCTGAGGTTCTGTACCCGTGAAGCGAGGACATGAGCTCGCCGGGTGCCCGAAGCCATGGCATCTCAGACACTGATTTGGGCGACCAATGACCGCTGCGTCACCACACCTGTGTCTGTCTCAATCTCGAACTCCGAGGGGATGCTCTGTGGATCGAGGATTGCCACTTTGACACATGGCACCCCTTGGGTTGCCGCCGCATCAACGTATGTGTCCTTCATAGGCCAGCTAAAGTGCGCCCCCAGGTCCTTGATGATCGGGCGAAGCTCGGTTGCGAGACCTGGGAAGATAAGGGTAACTGGATGGCGAGGAATGCGAAAGCAGGCATCGAAGTCCGCTACACTGAAACCCCTGTACCATGGGACCATGAGGATGATCTTCCCACCCACAAAAGTAGGGGATCGCCTGACCATATCGCTCGCAGCCTGTGCTGAGGAGAGCTTGAGCCAGAAGATGCCACGTCCCATGAGTGCAACCTCCTCGATGTGACTATCCTTGAGGTAGAGGGTGGACTGCAACCACAGTCCCTGATGTCTGCTCGTGAAGGGGAATAGCCAATGACACTCCCATAAACGGATGTCTGGGAGAAGTCCGTGGCGGCCTGCTTCACCAAGGAGACCTGGTGCTCTGTCAATGTTACGCGATAGGCTGATGGAGGGGGGGGTCCGTCTGGGCCACCGGTTCCGGGCACGTGGCCGCCATATCGCATTGACTAACTGCGAATGCTCCGAGGCGGGGGAAGGGGAAGGAAAAGGAAGGGGTGGGGATGGGGATTAAGGCGGGGGTGGGAAGAAGGAGGGATGGAGAGGTATGGGGAAGCGGGGGGGAGAGGGTGGTGACGAATGGGGGTGGCTGAGGAAGGAGGAGGAGAAAGAGAGGGGGGCGGGGCAGCGCAGCGCAGGGGGTTGAGAGGAAGGGGAAGGGGAGGCAGCGCCACACGAGGGGGGTGGGGAGGAGGGTGAGGAGGGGAGGAAGGGGGGGGCAGCATGGCGCCTTAGCGGGGAGGGGCAGGAGGGGGCGGGGGGTTTGGTAGCACCACGCAAGGGGGGGGGCGGGTGGGGGGGAGCTGAATGCAGAGAGGGGAGGAGCGGAGAGGAAAGGAGGAGCGGAGCGAGGGGGGAACGACGGGCGGAGAGAGGGGGGGTGGAGCGGGGAAACGGGGTGAGCGGAGTGTGGCGAGGGGGAGGAGTGGATCGACGGGCGGAGGGGGAGGAGAGGGGGGCGGATGGCCGCGCGGCAGCGACAGAGAGGAGGTAGAGGGGAGGGCCGCGCAGCACGGGGGGGGGTAGACGGGGAGCGGAGGAGGGAGGGAGTTCGCAGGAGCTCAGATTGGATGCACCTCCTCTAAGTAGTCTAGTCTTCTAGTTTTGCACTAAGGGTTTCAGCCACGTCATACAGTTGTATTCAACCCTTTGGGCATTCATTATTGAGTTGTATCTATTTCCTTTTCAGAGCTCCACTACATTCTCTCCCTCTAATTCTCTCACTCACCTCCATAGCTTACTTTGTGTATTGAGTGCATCATCCTGCAGTTGCAGATAGTATTGAGCAGGAGAGAGAGTGAGGATAGTCCATCTCTTGCTACATTGGTATCAGAGCTTCAGATTCTTTCTTGATACAAAGGGTACTACCTCGGACTAGTGGTAGTACCATACTCCATTAGCCGCTCCCTCCCTTCCTTCATTGCGCATCGGGCCAGTCGTTTTCACCCGTAGGTGTTTACACATTGTGGTGTGAGGGAAAAGTTCATTTCCAGAAGTTAGCTGGATCAGTTTAGTCAGGGACAACCCCACCGTTTATGGTCCAAACAAGATCCGGTAAGGACACCATAAGCACCAGTGAGCAGTCCAACACAGGGGGGAGGAATTAGTGCTCAACTACCATAGAACCCTGCAGACACTCCCATGTCTGCCATGACAGCCATGTTATAGGCTATGATGTAGATGCAGCAACAACAATCCGAGACTCTCTTCACCTGTTGAGATATCGAGCTCCACTCGTGATATGCCAGGGTGACCATT
Organism: Dipteris shenzhenensis; assembly: GCF_047967505.1. NCBI lineage: Eukaryota > Viridiplantae > Streptophyta > Polypodiopsida > Gleicheniales > Dipteridaceae > Dipteris > Dipteris shenzhenensis. The sequence goes on from NC_141607.1 coordinate 43,354,365, forward strand.
GTGCATTTATGTCATCGACTTGTTAGCTGCAGATGCAGTTGGTACACCGCCCATCAATAATAGCTGGATGACAGCTATCTTTATGTACTCTAGTTAGTGGTTCAGTTAGTATGCCACCTTAGTTAGCTGAGTTTGGTGTGAGACCCACATATAGGGTTCACCTATTCTTTTGTACTTAAGAGTTCTTTCGGCTTTCACAACTAAGAAGAGGAAAACTATTTTCAGCCTCCACCTTTGTGTATATTCCCCCATTGTGTATGTGAGAAAGCTGCAAGTGAGACTCCTTCCTTCTCTCCCACTCTCCTCACATGGTATCAGAGCTCGGTTCGTGGTAAGGAGCTCAAGAAAGCAAACCAAGTTCGTAGTGTCCTAGTAAGAGGATCAGTGTTGCTTTCCTTTTTTTTTGAGTTTGGGAGCAAATCTTTGCAGGTAGCACAGCCGAAAAGTGCAAGAGTGCACTATCTCAGATTGGGACGCCCTTCGTGGTGTGGTGAGAGGGCAATACATGCTACGGGCGAAGGCAAAGCCCTCGGTGAAATTATTTTTTTGATTTGAGGTAATTTTGAGGCCTGTTTTGGTGGCGGAAGTTTTTCGCAGGTACTCAAGAAAGTGCCCTGTTTTTTGCTGTGCGACCAGTGTTCTACAGGTCGGTGAAAAGTTATCATAGAAATTACATTGTATGCCTGTGTGTAGAGACATGATTATTCTTATTGCCTGTTGATGCATAATCATCACTAGGAAGTGACTGTGTGGTCAAATACCACTCTCGTCAGTTTTGCAGATTTGCCCTTGTGAGACATAAGTTGTGTTTTTTTGCAGTGATAGAATATTTTACAGTGTTCTGTAATGGCGTCTGATGCTCTTTCACATATTGTCATTAAAAAGCTTGACAAGAACAACTTCCAAGCATGGAAGTTTAGAATGAGGAATTTTCTTAAGGGAAAAGGCTATTGGGAGTTCATTACTAGAGCTGAACAAGAACCAGTTATTCCAAATGTTCCCAATCAACAGGAGTTGCAGGCATTTAAGTGCATATTCAGGATGCAAGCATCTCGAAGGAGGCATGGGATACTTTGATAAAAATGTATAGCACAAATACGCAAGCCAAGAAAATGCAGCTCAAGCAGGAGTTGCATAATGTGCAGAGAGAAAATATGAGCATCAATGACTCCACATGAAGGTGAAGAAGATTGCACATGCACTTGCTTCTATTGCGTCACCAATGGAAGATGATTTAGTTTCTGTGACCTTGAATGGTCTAGGAAAGAATTATGCACAATTCCGGACATCCATGCCGTCCGTGAGAATTTCCTGATTTTGAGGAGTTGATTGCTCTTCTAATTTCTGAAGATCAGGGAAATGGTGGTGCACCTTCTTCAGGAGGAACTTCAAAAGAAGCTGTCTTCTATTCAAATGCTGGAAGAGGTAGAGCCAGAGGTAGAGCAGGCCGATTTGGAGGCCATGGCAGAAATCAGAATATGCAGCAAATTCAAGAAAACCAGTCCTATGGAGGAGGACGTGGTAACTTTAGAGGCAGGGGGAGCCAAAGAGGTCATGATGGATGGCAAAGAGGCCAAAATGCAAACAACAATGTTGAATGCTACTACTGTGGTAAAATGAGTCATATGGTTAAAGATTGCTATAAAAAGCAGAATGACATCATGACTGAAAAATTGCAGCAAGGCAATTATGCATCCTCTAGTAGATAGGGTGATGACAGAAATGAGCATCTATTTATGGTGCAGCACATGACGAATTCTGTGACAAGTGCAGAAGAAAGTAATGATCTGTGGTATGTTGACTCAGGTGTGTCAAACCACATGACAGGTCATGCAGAATGGATGCAGGATGCAAGAAAAATGAAAAGACCAGGATTTGTGGAGACTGATGATGATACTACACATCCTATTGTGCAGATTGGTAAAATTTCTTTGTTTATGCAGGATGGGAAAAAGAAATACCTATCTGATGTATTTCATGTCCCGAATATCACCAAGAATCTGGTTTCTGTTGGTCAAATGGTTAAGCAGGACTTACAGGTCAGATTTAATCCTCATGGATGCTTTGTTGAGGATATGAAAAATAAAGGTCACTTGATAGCAAAAGGGAAGAAGAAGGGCAAGATGTTTACGTTAGATGCGGACATGCCTGAATTGAGTGCAGCAATGTTTGCACATGGGACCGGTGTAGTTGCAGATATTGATATCTGACATAAACGCATTGGTCATGTTAATATACATCGACTTAAATTAATGCAGGCCCAAAATATTGTTGCAGGATTGCCTAAGTTCAAGGTTGCAGAAATGCATAAGGTATGTGAAGTCTGTCAATTTGAAAAACAGGCAAGGAAACCATTTCCTAGACATGTTCAAGAGAGTAAGAGGCCATTGGAATTAATCCACTCTGATGTGTGAACTACTAAAGCTGCATCTATTCGAGGCTGTCATTATTTTATCACTTTTATTGATGACTATAGCAGAAAAGTTTGGGTGTATTTTATGAAAAAGAAAAGTGAAGTGTTTGGACATTTCAAAGCTTTTAAAGCTATGGTTGAAAAAGAAACAGGCTTCCAAATAAAATGCCTAAGGTCAGATGGAGGGGGAGAGTACCTCTCAAATGAGTTTGCAAGTTTCCTGCAGGAGCATGGCATAAAGCAGCAATATTCATGCAGTCATACCCCACAGCAAAATGGACTTGCAGAAAAGAAAATCATGCATATTGGAGAGGTATCTCGTGCCATGCTCAACGAAAAAGACCTGCCATATTATTATTGGAGTGAAGCAGTTGCTTCAACGAAAAAGACCTGCCATATTATTATTGGAGTGAAGCAGTTGCTACAGCAGTCTACATAATGAACAGGACTCCCACTGCAGCAATACATGGCATGACTCCAGAGGAGAGGTATACCGGTAGGAAACCAGATATTTCTCATTTGAAAGTTTTTAGTTGCATTACCTATGTTCATGTGCCAGATGAGTTGAGATCCAAGTTGGATCCAAAAGTTGAGAAGTGCATCTTTATTGGTTATTCTCTGCAGCAGAAAGGATATAGATGCTATAACCCTTCTACTCATAAGTTTACAGTGAGCAGAGATATTTTTGATGAGATGAGCAGCTGGTATAAACCAGTAAATGAGATTGATGGTATAGATGCACAACATGGTAATGCTGCAGAGAATTCACAACAGCAATCACAAAATATTAGTGGACCTGTAGTATCCTCTAGCAGTGGTTCACATACTTCGCCATGGATAGGCAGATTGAGATCAGCAGGATCTCCTCAAAGCAATGCAGATAGTGGTATGCAAGTATCACGAAAAGGAAAAGAGAAAGTAGATCAGCCCATGGTTGATGTGAATGCAGGTCACTCTTATGTGGATGGTGAATCCAGTGGCTCAGAACAGAGCCTTGATGATGAGTTGGGTATTCCTTCTGTTATTACACCTGGAGTAAGGAAGACAAGGGATGTTTTGAGAGCACGTGGTAGTGAGTCTATTTTGCATAGGTCTACTAAAGCTAGGTATCCTGTGGATAGACTGAAATATGATGGATTTACAGCCAACCAGAATCCACTTCTTTTAAGCAAGCCATGGGAAAAGAAAAACAGGAGAAAGCCATGGATAAAGAAATGGATGCTTTAGAGGCAAATGCTACATGGGAATTGGTGTCTTTGCCTAAAGACAAGAATGCAATTGGCTGCAAGTGGGTTTATAAGGTGAAGCACAATGCATATGGTCCTATGAACAGATACAAGGAAAGATTAGTTGTCAAGGGGTATGCACAAACATATGGCATTGATTATGAAGAAACATTCAGTCTGGTTGCAAGGATGGCAACCGTAAGAGCAGTCATTGCTATGGATGCATCAAAGGGATGGTCTTTACATCACATGGATGCAAAAGAATGCTTTCTTGCATGGTGATTTGCAAGAAGAGGTCTATATGGAGCAGCCACCAGGTTATGTTCATGCTGTTCATCCTGAGTTTGTTTGCAGGTTGAAGAAAGCCTTGTATGGCTTGAAGCAAGCACCCAGAGCATGGTCTGATAAGATAGGACGATATCTTATCACTATTGGCTTTCAGATTTTCAAGGCAGATTTCTCACTTTATGTGAGAAAAACAGAGAAATGCATTATACTGCTTGTCATTTATGTTGATGATTTGATCATCACAGGTAATAGTGATCAAGATATCCTTCATGTGAAAATGCTATTGAAGCAGAAGTTTGAGATGAAGGATTTGGGAGAGCTGAATTACTTCTTGGGCATTGAGGTGATTAGATCCACAAGTGGGATATGGCTCTTGCAGAGGCAGTATGGATTGGACATGCTGTCCAAATATGGGATGACAGGCTGTAAGCCTATTTCAGTTCTTTTGGAGCAAAATGTGAAGCTGAGCGCAGATGCAGGTAAGCTTCTGGAAGACCCTACTATGTACAGACGCATAGTGGGGAGTTTATTTTATATGACTATTACCAGGCCAGATTTGAGCTATGCTGTTGGTTTGGTAAGTCAATTTCGCATTTGGATGCGGCTAGACGCATATTGAGGTATGTAAATTCCACATTGCAGTATGGACTATTTTATGAGATTGGGGTTCAGATACAGTTGCATGGATGCACTGATGCTGATTGGACTGGTAGTATTTCTGATAGACGATCTACCAGTGGATATGTATTCTCTTTTGGGAGTGCTGCAGTCACTTGGAGCAGCAAGAAATAGCCTACAGCTGCCTTGTCGAGCACAGAGGCTAAGTACAGGGGTGCAGCAATGGCGGCAGCGTGGTTGCATAAGCTACTTTATGATATGCATCAGTCTACAAATGGGCCAGTTGTCATTTATTGTGACAACATGAGCAGTATACACTTGGCAAATAACCCAATCTATCATGCTAGAACAAAGCACATTGAGGTACATTATCACTATGTGCGGGAAAAGGTTCTAGTAGGTTTTATTAATCTAGTTTATGTCGGCACAAAGGATCAGATAGCTGACATATTCACGAAAGCATTGGGTGCAGAGAAGCTGCGCAAGTTCAGAGACCTGCTTGGTGTGCAGGAATTGGGATTGAGCTCGAGGGGGAGTGTTGAGATATCAAGCTCCACTCGTGATATGCCAGGGTGACCGTTATGCATTTATGTCACCGACTTGTTAGCTACAGATGCGGTTGGTACACTGCCCATGAATAATAGCTGGATGACAACTATCTTCATGTACTCTAGTTAGTGACTCAGTTAGTATGCCACCTTAGTTAGCTGAGTTTGGTTTGAGACCCACATATAGGGTTCACCTATTCTTTTGTACTTAGAGTTCTTTTGGCTTTCACAACTACGAAGAGGAAAACTGTTTTCAGCCTCCATCTTTGTGTATATTCCCCCATTGTGTATGTGACAAAGCTGCAAGTGAGACTCCTTCCTTCTCTCCCGCTCTCTTCACATCACCTGCATGACCCAGCTTCTGGAGATGCGGGAAGATTGTGAGCAGGCAGCCAGAGAGCGTGAAAGGCTAGCTTGGGAGGCAAAAGAAAAACGCAATCGATAGGCTTGGAAAGCCAAGGAACGCGATTGGGAGGCTCACTTAGCAAAAGAAGAATGCGATTGAGAAGCTCGAGAAGCCAAAAGGGCAAACTCGGGAAGCAAAAGACGAACGCGCTCGAGAGGCTCGAGAAGCCAAGGAACTCCGAGACCGCGAGGCTTAGGAGGCCAAGGAGCTCCGAGAACGTACTGCTCGACAAGAGAAGGAAGAACGAGATCAACAGCTTCTCATTTCTCTACTTCGACCAGAGGGGGGAAAAAAGGAGAGACTTCTTCCTCTAGCCAAGCCTTCTTTTCCGGGAAGCTCAACTTCACACAATACGATGGTAGGCAAAAACCCTTAGTGTTCTTCATGGCTCAATCAGTTCAAAAGTTATTTTTCAGTGATGCCTACGAAGGACGAGCGGTGCATCCTAGCATCCATGCACCTCGTAGGCAAGGCGGTCCCCTGGTGGCTCAAGTGGCAGAAGGACCACTATGATGCAGACGAGGAGACACCTCTCTACAGCTAGACGGAATTCATGAAAGATCTTCGATCACGATTCCTGCCATTGTAGTACCTGGATAGGCTCTAGAGTCAGTTCTACGAGCTACACCAGGGAGACACCGAGATGGTGAATCATTATGCCAATAAGTTCACTCAGGTGTTTATACAGTTGCAGTTGGAGAACAGTCAGAAGCTGAGCAAATTTCTCCATGGGCTACATACAGACATCTAGTGGTATGTCAGAAGTTTCAGGCCAATGGATTATGAGTGTGCATAAGAGCTTGCTCAGAATTTCAAGCTCATGCACAAGGGTCAAGGATCCAAGCAGGTCAACAGTAAGAAGTCCCATGATTCCACACCAGGTGATGGTGGGAATGGGCAGTAGAAGAAGAGTTGGATGGCGAAGGATAGCAATGGCTATGGCGAGTACTTGGATACATCAGCACAAGCACTCTATGCCAAGGAGAACTGATGCTTCCATTGTCATGTGCCGGGCCATAATAAGAAAGATTGCCCGCATTACCAGAAGCTTCTAACAGCACGAGCAGCGTCAAGTGGTTCAGCAAGCGTCAAGTGGTTCAGCAACAACTTCAACAACCTTAGTAGACATTGAGGAGCTTGAACAACAGACTATAGGGACAACCTCAGTAGTCATCCAGGAGCTTGAAGCTCAGCAGAAGGGGGAACCTTGTCAATTTCCCAATATGTTTCAGTTTTATGGATAGGTCGGTGGTCAGAAGGTCCTTATCCTAGCAGACTCAGGCAGTTCCAAGGACATCATCTCCACCAAAGCAACTCAAAAGGCTCAGTTGCCTCTTACGCCAACGAAACCAATGACCTTGAATGGGACATTTCCAGCGCAACAAATAGAAAGCAACATGCAAGTAGCTTCAGCCACTCTGATGATCTCAGGGTGGGTACACAGTCCGCCACTCAAGGTCGCACCTACTAGGCAGCGGACGGCATCTTGGGAGCACAATGGTGGCACGAGTTCAAAGTCCGGCCAGATTATCAACACCAAGGCTTGGATGTCAAAATCCCAGGCCATGGATCCAAGTTCATCTATTGGAGTAAGGGTATTCCACCTTGACCTTTGATTCAGTCATTCAAGGGGTTCGAGGCTGGTGCCAACAAGACACAATATTACAGCAGGATACAGTGTTACATCAGGATATAGTATTACAACAAGCAACACGGTTATACCAAGACCCGGATGCCTCTCTTAAACCCAATCTTTCTCTGTCCCTATCACCTATATGCACCGAGGAAAACCCTAGGGAGCCTCATCCTGGAATATTAGCCCACAACAAATATCCGTACTAGAAGTCAGCACCAAATCCAAGCACTCAGTACCTACAGATCAAAATTCCTGAGTTCAGCAACCATCTTTGAATTCCTAAACTAGGCATTCGGATCAAGATTTATAATCCAGTTATACCACAACCAGTCACCTACGTCAGCACGATGGGAAGCCCCTTTTATACCCTAGTTCGAGTTTCAATAGAAGGGGATGTCACGAGCATCCACACGCTCGTGGCCATGCTAGCTAGTGCTAGCGCAGGCAACCAAGTCAACGACCACGTAAGCGTTTGTACAACCATTTAGGCAGCCATGCGCAATCAGCAATCAACACAGTCAACGAACAGTCAACGCCACGGCATCGTAGGGCAAAAAACACAAAGTTGACTATTTGGTCAAAAGTCAATGCATTGACTTGACTTTTTTGGCCAACCTGGTCACCGGTTGGCGTTGACCAAGTCGACCAGGCTGACCTATCAGCCTATAAAAGGGCCCTCATTCTTCATCCACTCCTCAAACCTTCAAGCCTTCAGAGCAGCAAAGTCGGGCCTCCCCGCAACAAACCAGTAGGGTAGCCTCAACCTCTTCAGGGATCTAGTGAGGATGCACCTCCTCTAGTTAGTCTAGTCTTCTAGTTTTGCAGTGAGGGCTTCAGCCCCTTCATACAGTTGTATTCAGCCCTTTGGGCATTCATTATTCAGTTGTATCTATTTCCTCTTCAGAAGTCCACTACATTCTCTCCCTCTGATTCTCTCACTCACCTCCACAGCTCACTTTGTGTATTGACTCTTGAGTGCATCATCTTGCAGTTGCAATTAGTATTGAGCACGAGAGAGAGTGAGGATAGTCTATCTCCTGCTACAGATGTTGTCGCATTTGGTCCCCTTGATTGGAGTAGAGGTCTTATTGTAAGGAACTATACAACTTTGCAAAGCTGGACAAATAAGTACGCCATCAACAAACGTGTTGCAATAAAAACACAGACTCCATGTGACTAGTGGGCAGGAAGTATGGTGGTAACGAAATGATAGTGTATTGTGGCATGTGAAAGATATCATGACATTTCTCCTGACACTCCATCTGAGCCCTGCAGGATATGTATTATTACCTGTACATATCTAGATGAATCCATACAATCTCAGAGGAGGGATCGAGGATCACACAACATAAACATAGTTCCAGCAACATAGATAATATATACCTTCGTAACACTAGAATATATCCAATCGTACAAATTTAGATTTTTTGTTGTTATAAAGTCCAACATAAAGAAAAAACAATGTTACCAAGAATAAAATCATGTGACAACACCTTGCAGTTGCATCTAGAGCATCGACCTTGGAAAGGAGATCCATATGATCTGAAGGCCTTGACGTGGCACAGCTTAACTGCTAGGTCCATTCCAACTCCATAACCATGGAGTATCTGACTACATGGCCAGAGAGATTATCAGTTTGCCCACCTTCCTTGAACCTAATTTGCTAAACCGCAGAGAGTAACATGACAACAAGTATGATGCAGCTGCCTCATCCAACCAGCCAATATGCAATATAATTCAAGGTGATTTGCCAACTGTCTCCTTTTGCAACTTCATATCAGAAAAGGAATATTGAACATTACCAGAAAAAGCCCATTTCAGAGCTTCGGATGACTCCACTGTTGGACGAAGAGTAGCCCACGTGAGGTGTAACAAATGGTATTTGCTATCACAAAAGGGCCACTTCGGGTTACTTTACTGAAATTCACTGGATGACTCCACCGTTTAGCTTGAGATTGCCAGCAAGTCGTGATTCAAGCTCATGTAGGGAGTGGTTTCCGAATGCTAGGACATCAAAATTCATCATCATCAACCATATCTACTTGAATTGCCATCACAAAAGGCACACTTGCATATAGTCACCATGAAACCCTGCAACTTGTTATGTTTTCGTCAGAAGTTTAGCTCAAGCTTTTCTTATGTAGCACTGCAAACTTTGGAAAATCCAAACTTGATATCAACTGTCCATGATGCAAATCCACCTAATCCTCTAACTTAAACAGACAAAGGAACTCATGGCGTCAGCTTGATAGATCGATATCCGATCAACCCTCAGTTGATCTAGCTCCCATGCTTGAGGCAGTTTCAAAGGCTGCAGAAGTTATGGCCGCTGCAAATTCTGGATAGCTTATCCGGCCATCGCCGTCTGTATCTGCCTCTTTGATCATCTCAGTGAGCTCTTTCACAGAGAGAGCATGGCCAAGGCGTGCCATGGAATGAGCCAGCTCCACTGCCGTAATAAAGCCATTGCCATCCCTGTCAAACGCACGGAAGAGAGCCTGCAACTGCTCTTCGCTATAGGCAGGGGGCTTGCCCAGCTCAGGCGCAAGCAGATCCACAAATTCCTGGAACTCGATCAACCCGTTGTTGTTCGTGTCTGCCTTTTGCGTTAATGCCTCTAACTGCTGCGCGTTCGGCTTCAATCCCAACGATCGAAGCAAAGATCCCAGTTCCAATTCTGTAATGCTGCCATCGCCATCCCTGTCGAACTTGCAAAAGATCTGCTTCAACTCTGCTAGCTGCTCCTCGTCAAGGCTGGTCATGGTGCAGGGACGGCAGCAATGTCAATATGCGATCGGAGCGGATGCGATATGGGTCGGGAGGGGGGAGGCTAAAGAGGAGGCTAAAACCTTCACCCACTCAACTCATTTGGGCGATTGCAATCATGCTGCTGTGAGGATCAATCCTATTTGATTTCAACCTCGCAGGGGTGAGCCGGGATCAAAGCCTGCAAAACGAAAAATTCCGTAATGAATGATGAGGCAGGGAGGAAACGATTCGAGTCTCACTCAGAATCGATCGATCTCTGTAATCTCTACGGGAACCTCCCGGCTAATTGCGGCCTGCAAGTCTACAGATCGACAGAATTCCCGCCTTACAGGTCTCCGAAGGCACCGGAGGTCGTTCAGAAAGCGCCATTGTAGACCCCAGGGGCGCTAGACTCGGTACAAGCGAGACTTTTTCGGAATGAAGGGGATCTCGACAGCTGCCTTTCTCCCTCGCTCCATCTCTCCTGTTTGGTCCCATAAATCCTGAGGGGTCTTGAATACAATCGTATCTCTCTCTCTCTCTCTCTCTCTCTTTGGCTTTCGCATGTGCAAGGATCCGTTGCTACCATCATCCACAGACCACCTACAATTCTACTAGCGCCATCGAATGACCCAACAGAGCATGCATGTGCATAGCACCCTTCTTCCACGGATGAATCAATCATCGGCACCAAATCAGCCGACGCACAGCTGCGCGTCGAGGGGCCTGCTCTACGCGTCTCCACTCTGACTTGAATGGTACCATCCCTCCCTCTACCATGACTTGAATGGTACCATCCCTCCCTCTACCATTCTCATTTTAGGCAGAATACACACACGTCCGAACGAGTCAGCAATTCCCGAACCGCCACTGCGGCGGCGAGATTAAGGGCCCGGCTCTCTGTGCCTCATTTTGGTTATTTGCTTTTTACGGCACGCAGCCTAGGGAGAAGTTTGGGTTTTTTGATCTCTCATTGAGCCACTTGTCACCGCACGCAGCCTAGGGAGAAGTTTGGGTTTTTTTATCTCTCATTGAGCCACTTGTCACAATCTTGAACGTTGATTTTACGCAAAAAGTATGAGAAGCTTTTCACCATATGGGAGAAAAGCATAGAAGTGTTTTTCTCATAAATAGTATTTTCTCTGTTTTGAACTAACGGTGGAGAGGTCTGCTGCTTGTAGTGTCTTCAACCAACCTTGACAAGTTTGTGAGGTAAGATCTACGAGTGTTAGTTTTTGTAGTTGTTTCATTAAGGTTTTGAGGTTTCTATGGTGTCGTCTGTTAATTTTCGGAGCCATCTTGTGCTCAAGGTGCTGCAATCCTTTATATGTAAGGAAATTTTGACCCTCGTATATAGTAGATGCGAGCTAGCACTTGACACTCAGGATGGGAGTCAGAGAAGCAGCCGAGCTTCTGTCTCCCTCTACACTTCCACCCCTTCTCCCTATATCTTGATCATCTCCTTTTCCCTCCCCCGCCCTGCCTCCACCAAAATCGTTGAACAGTTCCCTTGTCGTGCGATACTTCTGCTGCCATCTGCATTTGCGTTTACAAAACGCGGCCTAGCTACTCCATGCAAAATCTGCTACGCTAACTACACAACATCATTAGATCTGTAGAAAAGTCTCACAACTTCAACTTCGCAATTCTTAGGGGGGGTAAGTCCTCTTTGGGTTTCTGTTGGCACTAGATGTGAGAGGAGGGTGTATTGAAACTGGTAGAATCTATGAATTGGGCGCAACAACGACAATAGAAATCGGTAGAGGCGACTTTTTGTGTATGAGTGGGTAAGACTTTATGACGTAGATGGCGCATTAAAGATGATGAAATTTTCGAAGGGAGAACTGCAGTCGAAAGTTATTGGTCTTAGTTAGTCAATCTCCATGGTGATTGAATGTCCTTGATACGATTGTGTATAGGCTATGCAAGAGGAGGCAACAACTTGGATGGATTGAAAGCTGATTGATTACAAAACGGTAACGATACAAGATACATACAACTGCTGAATGTATTGCAGAGAGATATACACAGATTTTAGCTTTGCCTTGTCGCTCTGGCCATTATCCAATGATCCAAGTTCCGGTCCACCCAAAGATGCTCAAGAGTCTGCTCTTATATAGAATCATCATCATCATCCGATAGAGCTTGCTAAATTTCAAATTCCAAAATGATGCCACGCATATCAAGCGACAAAATAAGCGTGTCACCCAGAAGCTGCATCAAGTTCACTACTCCTTGTAAAAAGAAGAATGCTCGGCAACCCATACACCTTTGTCGATGCTGAAGTTTCCATTCCAAGTGCCAGATGCAATTTCAACTTAGTAGTTACATGCTCCACGACGGAAAGGCTGCCTACTGCAAAACTAGTTGGCTGATGCGACTCCAATTCGCACCTCGATTTTGGAGGGTATCTGGTGCCCCATTTCCCCTTAGGAGTCCCTCCAATCTCATTCAATGCTCCTCCTTACTCTGCCTAGTTAATGAAGAATGTCCACTGCAGCGCTCACAGACTCTGTGACTGTCACAGAGCAAGGTACAAACAGCCTAATTGTTCATCAGTTTTGGTTTACACAGGCAATTGAGAATCGAAATTCAACTTCGCACCAACTGCGCACATATTGAGAATTTTTCGACCCGTGTGCACTAGCCCTAAGTCATCCCGCTTCCATGAAGATGCTTACAAAGCAGTCACACCATCCCCCTACTTTTGAAATCTGTGGTGTGAGAAACTCTAACTGCAGCCTTAAATACAACAGACGAAGGACGTGCTTCCATCTCTCATCCCTCCTCTAGAGGAGAGGCCCCACTTAGAAGCATTGACTCTCCATAAAAATGCCGCGTGGTTGCTCTCACGGAAACACACTTGCATTACAGCAAATGTTTTGCAAGGAGACAGACCTACCAATCAACCCTGGCAAGACAAAGGTTATGATATTCAACTCTCACGAACAATACTTCATCGGCATAGCTTCACTTGCTGAGGGGAGCCAATCGAGATTGTAAAGCCATACACTTATCTAGTCGCAGTCTTCACGATGATCCTCTTGGCAAGATCCCATTTGTGGGTAATTCTCGTCAGCCATCACAATGAAGCCCAAGGTGCCGTCAAAGACCAAATTTTTGAAACGTTGATGGCCCCATCTCATTTTCATCCAATCGCCTCTGTACAACCTGTGGCAACGTCCACTTGTGTGCAGCAACCAAAGACCATTCCTTGTTGCAACCTCCATACATATGTGTATCGTGCCTTAGTTTTATGTCTACATTATTTATACTACTCACTAATGGATTTTGAACTTCTTGTTGTGATTTTTTCTATCAAAATTCATGAGGGGCTAAAAATTCTGACACACGCAAATAGCTCAAGGGAATACCGCTTGGGCTGTTGCTGCTTTGCTCAAAATTTGCTCTTGATGAAAGTGCTCATCAATGATTAAATTGGTTATGAACAATTTCTATGCTATTCTTTTCAATTATATTCACTCTTTTGCAATGGCTAACTAATTAAAAGCATACAATCATGCAATTGTATGAAAGGGACATTATAAAGAAAGGGATTCTCATAAGAACTTCAACACTGGATAGTATTCTCAACTCTCCTAGAATTCTTATTTGTATTAGAAATACATGGTGTTGAACGAACCTCTTCTTGTCCCTTGCATTTCCATTGATTTCTAATAGATCTCTTATGGGTATTTTATTGAGAATGGGCTAAAAAGGGTTCATGGGACAAACCCTAACCCTAAGCTTAAGTGGTGAGCATGTATATATTCTCATTTCCTTTAGTTTGTAGCTAGTCAATTCTTGTGCAATCATTCTTGCTCTCTCCATCTTCTTCAACGTGGTATCACTAACCTATGGTGCTCCTACTCCTTGCATGACTTCAAGCCCTCTCTCTAAACTTCTTACGTGAGTTCAAGCCCTTCCTTTGAGGCATTTTGACATTTCTTCCTTATTGGCTGAACCATGTGCGTATACGAGAATACCAACTCCTCTGATCCCCTCCACCTCCAATACCATCGATGAAGTCATGGCTAGTCATGGCATTCTGCATCATCCAACTGTCGTCGTACCAAAGTTCTTGACCCTATGGAGATAAGTGACCACCTAAAAGACTGCATCAAGCTGATCAAGAAGCAAAACTTGGAGTCTCTCTATATGGGACCATCTATCTCTGATAACTATGTCCCCCAAAAGATACTACTGTGTATCTCTGTGGGGGAAGCAATGAGTAAAAAAGAAGACACTTGTTTTAGCACCTTAAAAATTGTGAATGGAAGCATGGGCGCCTGAATGTGTCTAGTGTGGCATGTCCCCTGCTCAAACGGGCTTGTATAGCTAGTCACATCATGAAAATTGGACCTGAAAAGAGGACACCCAGGTATGTGTATGATCCAAAAATCTGTACCACTCTTTCGAGATTCGTAAACAATGATATTTGTAGAAGCTGAGTTTCACCGAGAGCTCAGTAAGTGTTAACCAAGTCCTGAATGTGTAGAGCTGCAAGAGATCCTCTCAAATAACCTAATGCACTTCCTAACATGCAAGTAGGATGAATGGGGCTTCAAGGCTATACTAAAACGGTGACAATCTGTCCATCTATAATCCTAGGCCTGTGAACCATCTGCGTATATGAGAATACCAACTCCTCTGATCCCCTCCACCTCCAATACCGTCGATGAAGTCATGGCTAGTCATGGCATTCTGCATCATCCAACTATCGTCGTACCAAAGTTCTTGACCCTATGGAGATAAGTGACCACCTAAAAGACTGCATCAAGCTGATCAAGAAGCAAAACTTGAAGTCTCTCTATATGGGACCATCTGTCTCTAATAACTATGTCCCCCAAAAGATACTACTGTATATCTCTGTGGGGGAAGCAATGAGTAAAAAAGAAGACACTTGTTTTAGCACCTTAAAAATTGTGAATGGAAGCATGGGCGCCTGAATGTGTCTAGTGGAGCATGTCCCCTGCTCAAACGGGCTTGTATAGCTAGTCACATCATGAAAATTGGACCTGAAAAGAGGACACCCAGGTATGTGTATGATCCAAAAATCTGTACCACTCTTTCAAGATTCGTAAGCAATGATATTTGTAGAAGCTGAGTTTCACCGAGAGCTCAGTAAGTGTTAACCAAGTCCTGAATGTGTAGAGCTACAAGAGATCCTCTCAAATAACCTAATGCACTTCCTAACATGCAAGTAGGATGAATGGGGCTTCAAGGCTATACTAAAACGGTGACAATCTGTCCATCTATAATCCTAGGCCTGTGAACCATCTGCGTATACGAGAATACCAACTCCTCTGATCCCCTCCACCTCCAATACCATCGATGAAGTCATGGCTAGTCATGGCATTCTGCATCATCCAACTATCGTCGTACCAAAGTTCTTGACCCTATGGAGATAAGTGACCACCTAAAAGACTGCATCAAGCTGATCAAGAAGCAAAACTTGGAGTCCCTCTATATGGGACCATCTGTCTCTGATAACTATGTCCCCCAAAAGATACTACTGTATATCTCTGTGGGGGAAGCAATGAGTAAAAAAGAAGACACTTGTTTTAGCACCTTAAAAATTGTGAATGGAAGCATGGGCGCCTGAATGTGTCTAGTGTGGCATGTCCCCTGCTCAAACGGGCTTGTATAGCTAGTCACATCATGAAAATTGGACCTAAAAAGAGGACACCCAGGTATGTGTATGATCCAAAAATCTGTACTAGAGCCCCATTGGAGGTAAACTACTCTCTATGTGTAGCTGCTCTAGATGTGTTGAAGACCATAACCTCAGTTTTAACCAAATTGACCTTTAAATCATATGTATTACAAAAAGACTAATCTCGATGGAGACCCTCAGCTAAGTAGAAGAGTGGGACCATGTCATCTGTGTATAGTAGACTTGGAATCCCAGCATATCCAACTAATGAACAACCCATCCCTCCAGAGTCATGAGGAAGGACTTGAGCTTCTAAAATACATGCCAAACAAGGTGAACTGGTGCTTCTTCATTTCCTGTAATGAACTCCCAATAGCCTTTTCCCATAAGGAAATTCGTCATTCTAAACTTCCATGCCTGGAAGTTGTTCTTGTCAAGCTTTTCAGTGACAATCTATGAAAGAGAATCAGACGCCATTATAGAACGCTGCAAAATATTCTGTCACTGCAAAAAACACAGCTTCTGCCTCACACCACGGGCAAATCTGCAAAACTGACGAAAGTGGTATTTGACCACATAGTCACTTCCTAGTGACGATTTTGCATCAACAGGCAATAAGGATGATTTTGTCACTCCCAATATCTCTGCGCACAGGCATACAATGCAATTTCTACGACAACTTTTTACTGACCTGCAGAGAAGTGGTGGCACAGCAAAAACATGGCCTTTTTCTGAGTGCCTGTGCAGAACTTCTGCCTTCAAAACGGGCCCTAAAATGGCCTCAAATCAGAAAAATAAAGTCACCAGTGGCTTTGCCCTATCCCACAACATATACTACCCTCTCGCCACACCACGACGGGTGTCTCAATTTGAGACAATGCACTCTTGCACTTTCCGATTGTGCTACCTGTAGAGATTTTCTCCCAAACTCGAAAAAGGAAAGCAACACTGGTCCTCTTACCAGGACACCGCGAACTTGGTTTGCTTTCTTGAGCTCCTTACCACGAACCAAGCTCTGATACCATGTGAAGATAGTGGGAGAGATGGAAGGAGTCTCACTTGCAGCTTTCTCACATACTCTGATAGTGCTCACAATTTCCTTTGTACAACACGTCAAAGTCATAAAAAAAACTTGATACCCGCTCATATAGTGCCCAAACTACCCAAATAATGTTGTAACTATACCCAAGATCAAGTAGGCATCTAAAAAAATCTGGCTCATGCCATAGTATCAAAGGCTCTACATAAATCCACAACAATAAATGTTGTGCTTCCGTGCTCGGGCCTCCTCAATGTAAAGATGTGGTCTAGTGTAGCATGATCACTTGGAAGTCTACCTACATCGCTGCTCTGTGTCTCACACATGCTCCTTCTCGAGTAACATGAGTGTCAAGTGCTGTTGTATAAATCTGGGACATGACATGTCCAATCATGATGGTCCCATAGTTTTCCGAACTCATGGGATCCCCTACATTGTGAATTGCAATAATAGTGTTGAGGGGCAAGGTGTTGGAAAAATTGGTGCAAATTGCTTCATTGAATAGCTTTGCTAAGATTGGGGCTAGTGTACTAATACCAAGTTTCTATAAGAGAAATCTAAGTAAGAGAGATTCAATAGAGAATAAAACGTGTTTGTGGAATTCGAGGTAGGTTGTAGCCTCATCACCATCAAGTCATGTGGCTTCATCAAGGTAGATTGCAGCCTCATCATTAAGTCATGTGGCTTCTAAACGACTTCTCCATCATTGGCATGATCATCTCCAATGCCGTCGTCTACTCAAGTGCTATCCAAAGTCCATTAGATCTTGAAAACTCGTCATTAGAGCTTTTCCAAAGGGTATGTTTACACATGTGGCCTCCTAGGCCTTTTTATAGCTCTTAAAACGACATAGCTATCACTTATACCTTGTTACAGCATCATGGGATAGTTGAGAGACCTGCAGCAATAACAACCCTTTGTAGGGAGTAGCCAACATCATTTGACATAGTTTCGTGGCTTTGAGTACCATTGACCACATCCTACATACCCTCAGATGTCTTCAAATCTTTCTCATGGCCTGCCATCTCCATCAATAAGCCCTACAACCCTTATGTAGCCCCTAAGTACTTGAAGGTAATCCATTTGCAAGAGCATAAAAACTCTAGTGTGACCTAGAGCCAGTTGTCCACAAATCTCAACAATGGAGGAGCTACACAAGCTACCTCCTGATTTGCTCCCAATTCACATGCTAAGCCTATCACCATCATTCTCCATTTGTCAACCCTAGCCTCAGCTTCAACTCCCATTCTATAGAATACCTTGCAATGGACAAAACTCCTACACATTTTCTCCACATTATACCACATAGCCACATGTAATTTTCTACCACATGCAAAATAGACTCCTAGATACATCTGATTACCATTTCATCATCGTCAAGACAAGGTACCATGTGGACAAGCTTGCCAGTCAACACCCTACCTCATATTATAATGTGTCACACTTGCAAATCGTCACATCAAGCACATCATCGGTTGCGCCATCTTAACAGCATAGTGTTTCACAGGCCTATTTGCATATTCACAAACATACTATGTCATATACTCCTTGCTATGCACACTACTCCACTAGAATGCATTTGCAAATGCACATTAATGACACAATGGCTTTATTGCAGATTACGGTAAAATTGAAATTAGTCATTTTTAAATGTGTTTCGCACATAAATTAATGAATGACTTGGCTAGTTGATATTATTCCTATATATAGAGATGTAGATGTAGATACATATATAGATAGATCAAAAGATAGATAGATAATGATCCACTACTTTATGCATGAATGAAATCAAAAAATTCTTAATGATCTTGCAAAGTATAATGTGCAATAAAAGTGGTACGCGTGCGCATTGTGTGGGCCCGCATGCTTGTGCATGCATGCATGTGTGTGTGTGTGTGCGCATGTGTGCCCGCATGCTTGTGCATGCATGCATGCATGTGTGTGTGTGTGTTGGGGGGTGGGGGAATAAGTGACACGTCTAATGATGGTAGGAGAGAAACATAAAGGAATGCAAGAGGAAATTCACGTAGGCGAGACTCACTTCACCTATGAATCTATGACACACGAGAAGGGTGGAGCGATGGAGGTGGACAGGGGGAAGTTAGGGGAGATAGTTAGGTCATCCGTAGGGTGAGGGAGTGTAGTTAGAAGAAGTTAAGGGCTAGGTAATGTAGTTAGAGTAATAGGGGTAGGGGGAGGGGTAGAGTAATAAGGGTACTTAGAGTAATAGGGGTAGGGGGAGGGGTAAGTAATAGGGGTACTTAGAGTAATAGGGGTAGGGGGAGTAGTTAGCATATATGGGGGGCAGTTGGATAGTGCAGTTAGGGGGGTGAAAAGAGAGGGGATAGTAAATATAGCGTTTAAATGAGAAGAGGAAATATACAGTTTTAAAAGGGGAAGAGGAACAGACCTTGGTTTAAAAAAAGATAGAGGGGTTAGTTAGGAAGTGGTTAAGGGTTGTAGTTAGAGAAAGTAGTTTGGGTTAGGGGGAGAGAGAGAGAAAGAGAGAGAGGACAAAGAGATATGGACAGAGGATAGGTAGAGGGAGAGGGGGAAAAAGTGCAGATAGACGATAAGGAGAGGGTGGTAGTTGTAAATAGAAGAGAGAGTAAATGGAGAGAGAGAGAGAGAGAGAGAGAGAGAGAGAGAGAGAGAGGGGGGGGGAGCGACGGAGAGAGAGAGAGAGAAAGAGAGAGAGAGAGAGAGAGAGAGAGAGAGAGAGAGAGAGAGAGGGAGGAAGGGAGGGAGAGGGAGAGGGAGAGGGTGTGAAGAGGGTGGGAGAGAAGGAAGGAGTCTCACTTGCAGCTTTCTCACATACACAATGGGGGAATATACACAAAGTTGGAGGCTGAAAACAGTTTTCCTCCGCCACCAAAATGGGCCCCGAAATGGCCTCGAATCAAAAAAATAATTTCGCCCTCTCGCCACACCGTGAAGGGCGTCCCAATATGAGACAGTGCACTCTTGCACTTTCCGGCTGTGTTACCTACAGAGATTTGCTTCCAAACTCGAAAAAAAAAGGAAAGCAACACTGATCCTCTTACTAAGACACCGTGAACTTGGTTTGCTTTCTTGAGCTCCTTACCACGAACCGAGCTATGATACCATGTGAAGAGGGTGGGAGAGAAGGAAGGAGTCTCACTTGCAGCTTTCTCACATACACAATGGGGGAATATATACAAATGTGGAGGCTGAAAACAAATTTGCTCTTCTTAGTTGTGAAAGCCAAAAGAACTCTAAGTACAAAAGAATAGGTGAACCCTATATGTGGGCCTCAAACCAAACTCAGCTAACTAAGGTGACATACTAACTGAGCCACTAACTAGAGTACATAAAGATAGCTATCATCCAGTTATTATTCATGGGTGGTGTACCAACCGCATCTGCAGCTAACAAGTCGATGACATAAATGCACAATGGTCACCCTGGCATATCACGAGTGGAGCTAGATATCTCAACAGAGGGAGGGAGAGAGAGAGAGAGAGAGAGAGAGAGAGAGAGAGAGAGAGAGAGAGAGAGAGAGAGAGATAGAGAGAGAGAGAGAGAGAGAGGATCAAAAATGAGAGAGGAAAGAGGAAGAGAGAGTTGAGGGGGGAAGGGGGGAGAGATGAATGGAGAGAGAGGCGAGGATAGAGAGAGAGGAGGATATAGAGGGAAAGAGGGGAGGGGGGTGGGTAAGAGGAGAGTAAAAAGGAGAGAGAAGAAGGATAATGAGGGGTGGAATTAGTGAGAGTAGGGTAGGGTAGGGTATGAAGTAGAGAAGGGACAAAATTAAGGAATCAAAGGGAAGGGGGAGTAAGAGTAGAATATGTGTGTGTGTGTGTTTAAGATTTAGATTAGAACCTTACAATAAGGTCTAAGAATATATGAACAACATTTTTACATCAAATGATATTTGAAGCAGGTATTATTAGAGACAAAAATATGGTTGAATCCTAAAAAGAGAATGTTTCTAGGATTATAAAGAAATTTCTAGGACAGAACCTTTGTACTACACTTCAACTGGCAACGCTGATACCTGCCACCACCAATGTAGCTTAAACAAAAAGGGAAGACATGTGTCATAGCATAGCTCGACTCGTTATCGATGTCCAAAGAAAAGTAAAAGATTAATCCATGGAAAAAAATTAAATGGATTTGGAAATTTCTTAATCCATGCACACACAAATTACCTCCATACATGCACATTAATACACGAATGGCCAATTATAGAATGCCCAATCAACGTAAGTAATGAGGATGACAATCACCAAGGTGAGCAACTTCAATGACATCATTAAAGGGGAGGAAGTATTTCCATTTCCTTTGTTTTAAAGTCATTATAGCACTTTTTTCAGGAAAGAGGGAAACTTTCTCTTCATTTTTAATTAATTAAGGGATAATTGTTATAGATAAGGTCCCCCTAGATTATAATTAAAAACATTTGGTAAGGCATTATTCTTTTAATTCCAAAAGAAAAGGAAAGGATTGGCTAAGGCTTTTGAAAAAAAACCTTTAGAGGCCATAATGCACTTAAGGCACAAAGGGGTTGAAAAAATACCCAGTGGACAAAGGACTAAAGATCGTAAGGTCCAATTATAATCGTAAGGTAAAAAATAAAAGGTCATGGGGTCCAAAGATCCTAAAGTTTAATTTTAAAAGGTCTAAAGGTCCAATTAAAAGGGCCAAAGGCAATCCAAAGGATGGCTCGAGCCCTCACGTATAACATCATGTTGCTCTTGTGGCTCGAGGCCATAGGACCACAATACACTATTAAAGCCTCATATCCTTTTCCTGTTGTAGGATGTAGATGATCTCGGACCTCAGCTTCCCTAGTACAGATATGCTTGCAGCGCCAATATGCGCCTCCATTCCCCAAGCCATTAATTGGAGGAGCTTGTATGTGGAACTGAGCCGCCAATATGCCACCCATGGTGCTAGAAACTTCAAATAAGCCATAATGGCTAGACTGTGAGTGTGCAGTCCCTTTGTGCATTGCCAACTACTCGCCATATGTAAACGTGTTACGCATTGCCGTCGTGCCCAGCAGGGCCAATACAGTCTTTGTGAGTTTGCACGTGCCGCCTAATAAGCCTACATGGCACATGCCATATGGTACTTAATAACGTATGTTTCGGCACTATGCACGCTGCCAAAGCTTCCCTACTTAATGCTTTGCATATTGCAAGGCAATAGGCATCCAAAGACCTTCAAAACGCACTTCACTCTATGGATCGAGATGAACTGGTAATATAGACTCCAAAGTGATCCGGCCTATTCCAACGCGACCCATATCCAAGACTTATGCATTGGGAGGATGTAGCTGAGCGGTGGCTCTATGGTGGATCCCAAAGCATAGTGAAATAATGAGGTTTGTACACATCAAGATTCTAAAGGTATACGTATGCTCATACCTTTAAAGAGAATGTACCAAGCACTCAAATCCAGAGGTCATGCAATCCACGAAGTAAGTTGACAGTCAATCCACTTCTCCTCCACGCCATGAAATACTAGGGAGACTAGGTGGTATTTATATTGGTTTCAACCCTATAAATGAAGGGTCACTCATGAAATGAAGGGTCACTCATGAAATGAAGGGCCATTTGCCTTTTCGAATTCCTTATGCCCAAAAATTAAGGGTCACTTGTTAATTTCAAATATCCCACCACCCTCTTGCATACATTTTTATTCTTTAATCAATAAGCAAAGGTTAATTATATGTTATTGACCAAATAGCAACCCTTTGTGGTTGAGTGATTTTATCACAATAAAAGGTCGTGCTATATGACATGAATTTGATGAGGTTACTATAATGCTTTTGGCCCCATTTTTTTTTCGGAACCTTATGACTAATTAAATGCCGTGTACAAAAAAATATATTTTTTGGAACTGACTATAAAGGGAATCATTCTTTGACCAAATTAAGCAACGAGCTTTACGACTCAATTCTAGAACCTAATTGTCATGAAATGGTGTGTGTGTGTGTGTACTCGCCCTTATCCCATGGTGGGCACAACACCATAATAGGAGTGATGGTAGACACCCCAATATGGGAAGTGCCTACCATTCTCCACAACCATATAAAGTTCTTCATATAGTATCATACCTTCAAGGAGTTCAACCATTTCTGGTACTTTAAGTAGCACGCCAAGAAACTCCAAGGACATTAGGAAATGTCATATGAGGTGTTAATTTTTGCTTTTTGAAACCATTGTTGGTCTTAAATCTCACCATTTCCAAAATAGCTATAATAGCTTTGGCATTACTGTCTGCTGCACAAGTAGGGAATAGTAGGCTTGGCCATGATAGCGGAAGTGAGAGAGGGAGAGAGAGAGGAGTGCACACGATATAGCTACCTGTACACTAAGTGTATTGACAATAAACATGAAGATATACATGTGAACCCCTTAGGGTTAAGGTTAAGGTTTGCCCCTATGCCCTATGTCGATAGTGCAATTTACACTATCTTTAACACCCCCTCTTAAATTGCATTGGGTAAGTAGAGGGTGCATGTACAAGACCTTTTGTGGATTTTGTTTGGTGCGTATTGTGACATGAAGTTAGGGGTAATAAAGTTCACGCACCTCTTCACTTCCTACTGCTTTCAAACTGAGTGATAGAGATAGTTATCACTAGGAAAGGGACATTAAAAAGAAGCTCTTATACCAAGATACCACACCATACTTTCCTCCCTTAGATGAGAATGAAGATGGTAACATCCCAAGTGATGTTGTACTCAAGCATAGGGAGAAGGAAAGGATCAGCAGAGGCCATGATCTCAGCAAGCCGATTTGCACCAAAGAGAAGAGCGATACATTGTTGAAAGAAGATCTTGTGGCTCAACATGACATGAACTTATATATATTGAGGAGTTTGAAGGGTCTAACTGGGTCGGATGGGTAGGTTCCGAGGAAACATTGCACCTCCTTCATAGACACCTTTACACTTAGCTCAAAACACTCTCCAAACTGTCATAAGACACAGAGACCCATAACTTTCAGCAGAGAAATGATATAAAATATTCAAACACATATTCAAAAATGTGCCTTGAAATGGGCTTCACTATTATATAAGTTTCATAAGAAACAGAGAAGCGGTTGGAAAGATATGGGCAGTTCATTGGACGGGGGTAAAAACTGTCTGAAAACAGTCACACACAGAGTCATAGATTTTTTGTTTGAAATATAATACAATAAATCAAGAAATAGGATGATGATCCTTGAAGAGAGCTTTGTGTTGATATAAGTTTCGTTCAAA
Organism: Dipteris shenzhenensis; assembly: GCF_047967505.1. Taxonomy (NCBI): domain Eukaryota; kingdom Viridiplantae; phylum Streptophyta; class Polypodiopsida; order Gleicheniales; family Dipteridaceae; genus Dipteris; species Dipteris shenzhenensis. Next base: position 43,378,179 of record NC_141607.1, read on the forward strand.
TCCTACCACCGAGCAAAAAGTTATGAGGAAAATACTTACAGGGAGTCAAACTGTCATGAAAAACACCTACTTCTTCTATTGGTGCCGACTTGGGAGAATACTACCTCCATGCTTAGACTTCATCAACGATCCAAGTCCCATAGAGATTGGCTAGGAGGGAAGAAAGAGCTCCCTTTGTGGCTTGGGAAATAAATAAACCATGTATGTGCAATGAGTGACCGAATAGACAACACTTTTGAGTACTTTGAAAGAGAAAGTAATGGAAAAAAAAAGGGAAGAGACACTCAAGAGAGAGAACCTAAAGTGACCTTCATTACCAATAGATTGAGACTCCACTCCAATGCAACTCAAAATACTACAAACACAAGGGAGAAGAAAAGGTTTCATACATACGAGAGGGAGCAGAAGCTCCAAGACTACTCATAGAGAGAGAATAAACTAGAGAGAGATGGACTCAAGAGTCTACATAAGAGAATATCTACAAGAGGGAGAGAAGGCTCATGGAAGAGGCTTGAGGAGACTAGAGCTACAGCAACATGAGGCCTAATGGTGGAAGAGATGTTGAACAAGGGAGAGGAGGGCTCCTTTTATAGAGATTTTGTCACCCTCCTTCACCCATTTACAATTGCTGCCTGTAGATTCCTTTCCCCATCAATCACATAAGCCCGTATGTCATCATCCATGTCCTTTTCGGATACTCTTGCCATGTGTCCCATCAAAAGATGCTCAAGACTCTTAAAATATTGAGAAAGTCAAGAGTCTCCCCACATGGAGCCCATAGGGACCCTCTCTTTTCCATATGTCCACATCCTCCTTATTCCACATAGGAATTCTAGAAGGATTCCTCTTGAGTCCACACTCCTCCACATGCCTTCCACACACTTGGCATGTGATCTCTCTTATATTATTGGAACACATGGACATGAGCCCACCTCTTTATATGACTCACTCTTCCTATTTTCTAAAAACCCCATAATATCCCATACACAAATAACTCTCACCCCATACCAAGGTATTTATCATTCATACACATGGTATTTACAATGATCCATTTCACTCATCCTCTCAATCCCATATAATATCTTAGAAAATAGAAATAAATGAGAGCCGCTAGGCTATCACTTGATACTCAAACTCTTATTAAACATAGAGAAAAACAATACCAATGCCAAATAAAAAAATATCAATTTTTGGCATCACATCTTCCCCCCCCCAACAGATCCTCTCTAGTGACAAAGAGGGTCTGCTAGCCCTCAAGGTGGTCGAGCATAGAAGAATTTAAGGTGATACTTATTGGTGCATCCGAGTATCACCATGTTGTCAGCATCCTCAAGCTGATAGGTTCCATTGGTGAACTTTTTCTTGACTCGATATGGTCCCTCCCATCAACCGATAAACTTTTTGTCTAGCCGCTTGTCGAGACGGCTATCAAATCTCATGACCAAATCTCCTTCTGCAATATCTTTCTTCTTGCGTAATTTGGTGTCAAAACGGGCCTTGCGCCTTTTTTGAGAAGCTTCAAAGTTTTGCGAGGCCTATAATCTGCATTCATCCAAGGCTTCTAGCTATACCAAGTGCTGAGTCCTGTCCTTCTATTCTTGCAACAGCAATGCAAAGACTATGTATCTCCAATTCAATGGGCAAAATGGCTTCTATTCCATACACTAGTTGGAATGGTGTAAACCCAATAGCTAGCTTATGTGTGGTTCGGTAAGCCCATAAAACTTCTACCAAGTGCCTATCCCAATGCCTTTTCTTGGTGTCTACAAGCTTTCCCATCGAATTGCTTAACAATCCATATGTTTTCTCAGCCAAGCCATCACATTGGGGATAGTATGGTGTGGACATACTATGATTTATCTTTAGCTTATGCACCACATCTTCAATTAGTTCATTTCTAAAAGAGGTTCCTCCATTAGTGAGAATTTTCAAAGGACAACCAAAGCATGAGAAAATTTGATCAAAGAGAGATTTTGCAACTATGCTTGCCTTACTATTGGCTATGGCCTTGGCCTCTGCCCACCGAGTTGCATAATCTGTGGCCACCAATAAATAATGCTTGCCCTGAGATGAGCGAGGGAGTGGTCCCACAAAGTCCAACCCCCACCTCTCAAATGGTCCATATGCTGGAATAGGCTTCAAGGGCCCAGGAATCAATTGTCGCCTTCCAAACTTTTGGCATACTTTACAACTTCAACACCATTCATATACATCCTTATGGAGGCATGGCCAAAAGTAACCTGCATTAAGAATTCTCCTAGCTGTGCTCACTGAAGCAAAATGACCGGAGCATAACCTTGTCAGTATCCGTTTGTAGGCCTTCTTCAGACACAATATGCCCCAGCAAGACTACTTTTGTTTCAGCAAAATGACACTTGCTAGGATTTAGACACCCTTTTGCTTCATCAATCCTAGCCAAGGCCATCTTTAACTTTTCCATGTGATCTATGCGTCGAGAATATATGAAAAAATCATCCAAAAACACCCTTATGAACTTTCCCAAGTAAGGCTCGAGCACTTGACTCATAAACATTTGAAATGTAGCTGGTGCATTGGTCAATCCAAAAGGCATCACTCTGTTAGCAAAAACTCCCCAACGTGTGACAAATGATGTTTTCCTTTGATCTTCCTCCTGAATACGAATTTGAAAGTACCCAGAATACCCATCACATACAGAATACATCTCATGCCCTGCTACTTGGTCTAGTATTTCATCTTGGAATGGCAAAGGAAAATGATCCCTCTTAGTGCATGCATTCAAAGGACGAAAGTCCACACAAACCTGCCACTTATTTCCTTTCTTTGGTGTGACAACTACAGGAGATATCCATTCTGAATCATCAACAAGAAAGATGAATCCCGCCTCAAGTAGTTGTGTTACCTCTTTCTTTAGTGCCTCAACTTGGATCACCCCCAATCACCTTAAGCGTTGCACAACTGGCTTGCTTTCTGGCTTCAATTGAATCTTGTGCTCCACAAGAGAGATTGGTCGAACATGTGAATAGCTTGTTGCAAAGAGACATGGAAAATCATCTAAAATATCCAAGTACTGGAGCTTCTCACTACCTGATAGAGAGAATCACCAAGAAGGTCTTCATTGCGTTGGCGGTTTAGTGCGCTCCACATCCTCACATGAAGTGTCTCTACAAGATCTTCTTGTACCACCACCTTGTTCCCTCCTGACTCATCCCAATCAGCACCAAGATAAAGACCAAAGGCCACTCTTTCCACCTCACCCTTTGAGTTGGACTCCTAGGAGCTACACCTTGTCTCTTCTTCTTTATCACGATTAAGTCAGAGCTTGAACTCTCTGATGTTGAAGACTCCTCCTTGACAACTTCCTTTTTGTGACTTCTAATATTGTAGCGCACCATCTTATCATTTCCTTGCAAAATAAATTCTCAAGTATCCCACTTTTGAATAGCCTTCACCTTGCATAGCAAAGGCCTTCCCAAAATCAATGGATAGGCACATGCATCTAGCTTGGTAGGGATCACCTGAAATTTAGTAGTCGGCACAAAAATTCCACATACATCCACTTCTAGATTCTTCACAACTCCCAAGGTCTTTACCCTAGTGTTGTCAGCCAATTTGATGTGATAAGGAGAGGTAGCACTAGAGTATTTTAAATCAGCATCTATCATGGTCTTCTCACTCATGACATTAATCGATGCACCTCCATCAATGTAAACATTAGAAATCACTTGACCATCAATGATCACATCAACCACAGGTACATCATCAGGAACCTCTATATCTACCTTTTGAACAACAAGAATTGTACTTTTCTTCTTTGACACTCTTATGCTTACTAGCTTTCCCCATTCCTTCCGTAGTTTTGGAGACAAAGCAAGTAATTGACCAAAGGTGATATGAGCTTCCTTTTCTTTAAGGTCGGACAACAAGTCATAGCTTCCAATGCCTTGTCCTAAAGGAAAGTCTGACTAGCTAATTCTCCTTCTAGATGCCTTCTTTTTCTTACTACTATGGCGTTACTCTTCCTGATGTTCCTCATCTACCTCTTCCTTGCTTTCTTCTTCTTCTTTTGCTTTACCATGCCCTCGTTTAGCCATCATTACCTCTCTTTTCCACATCCCCTAAAGAAGCTTCTAACAAGGATACTTGTTTTTCTTCTTTCTTTCTCAATGTAGGACACTCACGGTGATAGTGACCTTTTTCATTACATTCATAGCAAGTGACCCCACTCTTATCTCAAGGCCTATCTTCACTCTTTGGTGCTCTAGGTTGTCGTGCATTAACCAAATGCAATTTCAAATCAACAAACCCTGCCATCAATTGGGAGATATTATGATCTAACTCAGAGGACTTTGGTACCTGAGGAGTGCCCATTACCTCCACCTTAGAAGTTGAAGCTCTTGAAGACACAAAAGAGGATTCGATCTTTAGAGAAGCTTCCTTCTTGGTCGCAATGCGAAGTGCCTCCATGTATGTTGTTGGATCTTTACTCATTACTTTTGAGCGAAGACGAGGCTCCAAATCCAGAACAAATTTTCTCATCTTTAAGTGCTCCATCCCTACGAGACTTTGAGGGGCCAATGATGAAGATGCCATAGCTCACAAAGCTGCCCTTTCATACTTTGTCCATAAAGTTTCATATCGGATTGCAAACGCAGAGACCATCTCACCCTCTCCTTGATAGAACCGGTCCAATTGCAACATCAAAGCATTTGGCGACTCCATTGCCCCAAATCACTGCTTCATTGCAGCCACCACTTGGTCCCAGTCCTCCTTGGTGGCAAGGCCTCATGCCAACTCAAGGCTACATCTTCAAGAAAATAAGGCAAAACAATCCTTCATGGACCATCCAGAAAGCCGGCATCCTTGAACAAAATCCCAAAGATAAAACTTCGGGTCTTCCCCCTGAGTCCCTCGAAACACTGGAATCTTCACATGATGAAACACAAAAAGGAAACACCAAGATCCAAATAATATCCCAAACAAGATTCAAACAAGATCCCACTGAGCCTTAGTATACCAAGACCAACTTATTATGCATAACCACTTGTTGAAAACCCTCCACAATGTGATCCTCAACAAAATCTTCAAAAATAAGTGACCAACCAGCACCATGAAAACATTGTGTATACATGCATTCAAGAATCACCCTTGTCACAATTGGAAGTGCACATTACAGCTTCAAGATATTGTACTCTTCATCATTTGCATAGCAAAAGAAGTTGAAAGCATTGAGAATCACCACTCCACTGTTATAGTCAAAAACTACCCAAAGACTCAACTTTTCTTCACACCAAGCTGCTAGTGCATGAAACAATCCCCAATCTATCATTGTGCCTGCTGACAGCATTGTCGATTCACCAACATATTCAAGAGCACAAACATAAAGGATATGATCATGATGACCGTGCGAATAGCTTGAGCATCACCTTCACAATCCTCTAGTTCTCTTAAACAGGCTGCAATCTCTTCTAACGAAATTCTTCCAGGCATCTTCTTTATCACATCAGAAAACACATGCCTATACTAGACATAACATGTAATCAACAAGTACACCTGAGACCATTTAGTAAGGTGGGATGAATCCAATACCAAACGTACCCCGCGTCTCCACCAAAAGATGTGACATGAAGTTGGGGGTAATAAACATCACACACCTCTTCACTTCCTACTACTTTCAAACTGAGTGATAGAGATAGTTATCACTCGGAAAGGGACATTAAAAAGAAGCTTTTATACCAAGAGACCACACCATACTTTCCTCCCTTAGATGAGAATGAAGATGGTAACATCCCAAGTGATGTTGTACTCAAGCATAGGGAGAAGGAAAGGATCAGCAGAGGCCATAATCTAGCAAGCCGGTCTACGCCAAAGAGAAGAGCGATACGTTGTTGAAAGAAGATCTTGCGGCTCAACATGACATGAACTGATATATATCAAGGAGTTTAAAGGTGCTGATTGGGTCGGATGGGTAGGTTTCGAGGAAACATTGCACCTCCTTCATAGACACATTTACATAGCTCAAAACCCTCTCCAAACTGCCACAAGACACAGAGACCCATAACTTTCAACAAAGACATGATATAAAATATTCAAACACATATCTAGATGCACTTGAAATGGGCTTCACTCTTGTATAAGTTTCATAAGAAACAGAGAAGCGGTCAAAAAAATATGGGCAGTTTACTAGATGGGGGTAAAAACTATCTTTTAAAAAAATAGTCACACACAAAGAGTCATAGATTTTTGGGTCGAAATCTAATACAACAACTAAAGACATAGAATGATGCTCCTTGAAGAGAGCTTTGAATGCATGATTGACATATTTGGAAAAGCAGGAAGCACTCAACAACGAAATGAAAGGTGTACATGCAGGTTGAAAAGGCATACCATTCATCAAAATTTCAGCCTCATCCAAAGAGACTATGAATCCTACAGAAATGGTTCAAGTAATCCTGAATGGACTAGGAGAAGGATATGAGAATCTAGTCCAGAGTATTGCCATCCAATGGCAAATTCCAACACTGGAAGAACTTCAGCCAGTCCTACTTGGTGAAGAACTCAGGATTCAGGCCATTCAAGCACGTAAAGGTCATTCTAATGATCAGGCATTCATAGCTTCAGATAGAAGCAGAGGCAAAGGCAGAAACAGAGGTAGATCATCCTGCTGCTGCAAGTTGATTGTTGTAGTCTTTGATGCAGAGTACATAAGCATGACCGGTTTCACTGCTATTGTGGAAACTCTGGTTGATCTGGTTTCTCAGGGTGAGAATCCTAGATGTGTTCTTGGACTCGTAGAGAGCTGCGAACATATCCCATGCTTCTTTTGATGTCTTGACTATGTTGAGCTGTCCTAGCATGACATCTTGCACATTCTGCTTGATCAAGTGATAGGCATACTTGTCTTTCTTATCCCATTCTGCTTGAGCTCGGGCAATGGCAGGATCTACTACTGGTGCAGAAACTATTTGTGTAGATGTAGATCCCGTTGTAGATCCCGTTGCTGGTGCTGTGACAACAGATGGAGTAGAGCTACTGGTGGCTGGATTGGCCAATGGTCTAGGTGTAGACCCATCGACATACTCCCATTTGTCCTGAAGCACAAGAATGGTCTCCATTCGGTATTTCCATGTATCGTAATTGGAATTGTCTAACTTAGCAGATGCCTCCAGATTGAGGTTGCTTGTCGACATGGTGCAAAAAATGTACTCAAAAAGTGTCCTGAAAAAACTCTGTATGAATCAACTACAAATACACTGAAGATGCCAAGTGAAATCTCTGTACCATCGGTGAAGATAGAACTGCAGTATATAAGATCTGATCTGTGTTACAAGGCTTGTGGCAATGATGCCGGGAATAGCCAAGAGGCTTTATAAGGCTGAAAATGATGTGCACGATGCCGTGAAATAGCTGAATAGGCTTTACAATAGTGGCATGTGTGTGTGAAATCAAATGCTATCTGCCCACTGAATCAATCTACAATGCCTCTGAACTCTGAAGTCTGCTCACTGAACTGATGAATGTAAGGTTTCAGGTAATGTAATGATGTGAAATCGGATGTGAGCATATGGACTGACTCCGAGTAGATACTAGTCGGGATGTGAAATCGGATGTGAGCATATGGACTGACTCCGAGTAGATACTAGTCGGGAATTTTGGGCATGGCTTAGATTGGCAACTTGGGGAAATTCAAAGCGTCCCCTCTATGGCGATCTAGTATACTCTGATCTAGATCTAAACCAACCGTCGATCGATGAAAGAATAGCAAATAATTCCTTTTCTTTTGTTCTTTTTAAGTGCTGGGTCAGATGCGTCGATGTAGAGGCAAATGTGCGTGAAGGAAGTGGTTTTGCCGACGAGGCTCAAATGTGAGTGTAACTTGCACCAAAATGTGCGCATGATGTGACGAGACCTAGAGCACGAAAAAATGAGCGACTTTCCTTTTTGGAGCACCCTCAAATTCTTCCTGGATCAAGAGATATGACTTGATCTAGGTGGAGGGGCAAAAGGAGTGCAAATGTGCTCAATGATGATGCGTCACTGTGAGTCACATGCAATGATGATGTGGCACTGTGCTTAGCAAGAGGTGTGCCAGTGAAGCTCTGTGCTGAGGTGGTAGGAGTGTGCACATGCAGTGTGCACAGTGTGCTTGACAAGGGACTGTGCCTGTAGAGGTCAATGCTGACTGGATAGCTGAGGTGGCAGTGCTGAGGTGGCACAGATGATGTCAGCAGAGTGACATGGCAATGTTGATGTGGCACTAATGACGTGTCTCTGATGATGTGGTAGTCGGTGATGATGTTTCTTTACTGATGTGGCATAAGTGATGATGTGTCTGTGCTGATGTGGCACAAGTGATGTGGCAGCTGAGCTGGCAGGGTGATGTGGCAGATGAGATGACATGGCCTATGACGTGTCTGTCTATGTGGAAATGCTGACGTGGGCTACTGACATGGCAGTCGGCTACCACGTGTCAGCTGGATGACCACACCTCAATGTGGTGAGGTTGAGGATAAGATATCCTCCCTCGCTGCCACGTGGCGCTAGGAGGGCGACCGAAGTATCTTGTCAGAATCTCTGAGATGCCGACAAAATCTCGAGATTCCGTCATCTTCTCCGATGGTCTGTTGAGAAGGCCGCTCATTGGAGGTGACTTTGAGAGGCTCTATGGAGCCTTGTTGCAGGGTTGATGGTTGGCGAGAGGCCCGTTGCGGGCTGCTGTTGGAGGCGGCTGAGTTGAAGGAGCCGTCGGTGGACTTGGCGCTGATCGTCGAGGAGCCTTCGGAGGCTGGAGATGCTTGGGCACTGCGGGCTGCTGTTGGAGGCTCATAGTCCATCCTTCAGTTGGAGCGGCTTAGCGGCTCAAGAGCCCATTGGCTGGCAAGTGGCTGAAGCACAGAGCGGAGAATTTGTTGTAGATGGTTGTCAACTTAGTTGATGTCGAAGAAGCAGATTCACGTAGGAGGATAGAGTAGTCTGCCGACTTCTAGATGGAGATAGAAGCAAGTCGAGGCCTTGGCTAGAGTTCCTCAGATTGCTCCGATTGTGAGTGGTTGGTCCCAAGTGGGAAAGCTTAACATGGCTGTCAAAGCGAAGCTTAAGCAGGGGCTGAGTCATTGAAGCCTCACAGTAGATTGGACTACGTAGATGAGCCAAGAGCCAAGTTTGTTACAGCATGCCAAGCCTAGTTGCTAGTCTTGGTCGTTTGTTGAGTGCAGGGCTATGATGGACCTCGTTGAAGAGTTGCACGGGTAGATTTGTTGATGAAGACCGGCCAGAACCTCTCTCTCCCAATCATCAAGGATACAAATTTCTCTCAAAGAACTCTTCAATGAACTAACACTCAACCTCTCTATCACAAAATAGTTCTCACAATATCACAAAAGGAATCAATGGATGGAAATCTTCTCTTAATCTCTCATGGACGGAATTCTCTCAAATGGAAGTGAAGGGAAGGATCTCACAATCACTCAAGAGAACTCTCAATCTCACAATCTCTCTCACTCTCAAGAATCACAATGTCTCAACGAAAGACAAGGGAGCTCTGATACCATGACAAAATATGAAGAGGGGAGAGGAGAAGAGTGGAGATGAGGAGAGAGGGCACAGCTCTAGAGCACACCACAAATGATTAACTGTACACTAGATTTAGTTGAAAAAATAGAATATATACAAATCCTTTTAGGGTTAGGGTTAGGGGATCTAACCCTTTCCTTTATAGCACTCTATAAGGTTAGTGCTATGCACATATGATCATGTGATGGTGCTATGCACACATGATCACTTGATGTTGAGCGTGAACTCTCAACACTCTCTTCATCATGTTTCCACACAGGTTCCATCCACCTTAGAGCGTTCCATAGATCCTGAGGCACACATGCTTGTCATGGTATCAGAGCTTAGGTCTAGTCTCCTAGATTAGTGGTAGGCTTGCCTTAGGAGCACATGTTTTCTCCTAGGTTAGTTTTAATTTTAGATTGAGAGAATTCCATCCATTGAATGAAAATTCCATTCATTGCTTTGAGATATTTCCGTCATTTCTGATGAGAGAGAGAGAGAGAGTTCATTCCTTTCTTGAGATCTATTTTGTGAGATAGATCTGTGAGAGTTGTTCTTCTCTTCCGAAGAGAGAGATTTGGTTGAGAGAGCTTTATTTCATGCTGTTTGAGAAAGAAAGGTTTTCTTGAGATGTGTGAAGTCCTGAGAGAACTCTATAAGAAACTGTCTTCTCTCCAACTACTCTGCAAGGTCTCCTACGAGACACTAATCCAACCTCTCCTACACTGACTCCAAAGAGCTATCTATAGCAACGCATGTAAAGGCTATCTACAATGTTGCTATCTATTGCCTCTCGTCCAGTAACTGCAAAGGCTCAACGTTCTCTCTCTGTAAGTGCCTAGCTCGTAGCCAGCTCGCAATAGGTGACACCTCTAGCCATACGAGCAGTCAGCAAGCAATGGCACCAATAGCTCCTCTACAGCTCCCAACCTTCTACAACCAGCTGCGGTTGGAAGAGCAGCTCTTTTGGTGGGGGGGTCGAGGTGCACAAGGACTATAACTTGTGGAGATAACAGCAGCCATGGGCTGTAGCTCTACCACATCTTACCAATAGCTGTGCCCACTGACCTTAGCAGCCGCCTCCTCCAATGAATGCTCCATGCACACAGCCTCTAACAGCCCATCAGAAAGGCTCCAGCCACAAGCTTTTACAAATGAACATCGATGGGCTACTACAAGCAACGCTTCTATGAATGCCGGCTCAGCAAACCGATTCTCGTCAGACTCCCTCAACCAACACTACAACAATGGACTCTCATGTCCATGTCTGGCTCCTACAATAGCAGCCATCGCCCCCGACTCCGTTACAGTCCACGGGCATCTTCGTCGACGTCCTTGCAACAGAGCTTTCTTTCTTTCTTCTCCTAATGTTAAACCTTAGGAAAATGACACATGGAATGAATTAAACCAACCCTTAAGAGATAGGGTGGCTAAGCTAACTCAAGTATGCTAACACATGGCAATCCAGTTCCCAGACACCTGGTAGATAGAATCTAACCACGGTTAAGTGAAGTTCACCCTTGATTGAATCTGGTCTACAAAGCCACATCATCAATGCCTTGTAGGCATACTTGCCTCCTCACAGGCACAGTTTGTAAGCAGCATGTGAACATCCATGCCATAACTTACCCAAAATAGCATCAAACACCTCTAGGGACCACTTCTCCAACCCTGTGGAGGCAAACGAAAATTGCAGAACCAGCAGGTCAACTACACAGCATCGTCATCAAGCCATGAGCCAAAAGGTGACATCAATGGAATGTATTGAGAAACAAAACCCTTGCCAACCTTGCTTATATTTTGTAAATCAAACTTGACCACCTAAGAGTAGCTATGAAAGCACCCAGGGGAGGTATTGACATGTAAAAACCACACTTTACCACCTTAAGTAGCAATGCAAGCACTAAGGGGAGGTGATGGAGTTGTAACTCACATCTAGCCACCTTGCAATCGCCAAAGGATCATGGCACCAAGGGGAGGTGTTGAAAGTTGTGGTGCCATGAGCACATGTAGAGCAAAGGTATGAGTAAAGGGAAAGCTACCACATGGCATGGAGGATATATCCCACATGTGAGCAAGCAAATGGATGTAAGTACCCTCACCTATAAAAGGGAGGTTCATTTGAATTAATATCAATCAAGAACTTTGCACTATCTCAAGATTCTCTTTATGAGTCCAAGCTAATCTATCTTGGAACCTAATTGACTTGAGGTACATGTCATCTTGGAACCTAATTGACTTCAGGTACATGTCATGAGCACTCTCTTCATCATGTTTCCACACAGGTTCCATCCACCTTAGAGTGTTCCATAGATCCTGAGGCACACATGCTTGTAAGGCAGTCTGGTGCTCTGTGCAAGAGGCTTACCCATGTATCGAGAGTGTCTAGCCATGAGAACACTGTATGAGAGCTGTCGCTAGGGGGCTTATGCTAAACGGTCAAAACCAAGTCATGTGAGAACTACTATGTGTGCCAAGGATCAAGCCTATAGTAAAGTGATGACAATTGTGTGTTGCGAGTAGCCAAGAGGATGTACGAGGCTGATGTGTATGCGTGTAGGAACCAATGCAAAAAATAGTCAACAATGCGTGACTGTAAATGGGTGGCATGTGTGCATGCAAAGGTGCAACAATCCTGAATCTGAGAGGAAGATCACTGCCAAGTGTCACATTGAGTGATGAAGTGCCAAATGCCAAGGGAACTGAACTGGTGTCAGATGTGTGAAAGTGAATACCAATGATAGAACCGCATGGACTGATGCAGGTGGAAACTAATCGGGTAATGTGGCAATGGCTTACTTGGCTTGGTGGAGTTGGATCTCCTCTATGGTGGCGCTAGTCTATAGCTAGACTACACGTCAATGCGATAAATGCAGCAAATGAATTTTATCTTGATTCATTTTAAGTGCTGGGTGCGCTGCAAAGGATCAGGAGGTGGTTCCAATGATGAGGATGCAATGATGCTAACATGTGGAAATGTCAGATATAGCAGATCTGATGTGATCAACGCATAGAGTGCGAGCTGGTGAGCATTTTTTCTTTTTACAGCTCTACAAAATTCCTCTTGGATCAAAAGATACAGCCCCTAGAAGGATAGGCCAAACTTTGATCCCAAGAAGGCCCAAAAATGATGATGTGGCCTAGAGGGTGATGTGGCAAACTGGTGATCACATGCAAAATACAACTGTGGCTATGAAGAGGCAACTGTGCTTTTCTGGCACTCTGAGTGCTGAGGTGGCACATGGGTGACTGTGCTACTGAGGTGTTCCATGCTGATGTGGCAACAAGCAAACATGTCACTGCTGACTGGACCTACCTACGTGGTAGGTGATGATGTGGCACTTAGGGTGAGCCTACCTTAAAGTGACCATAGGTGTAACCAAGGGTTGTATGAACCTAAACCTGGGGCCTAGTTTGTGGATAGCCACGTGGCATTATCTGCCACATGGCATCTTCTCTCTCAGAGGAGAGTTGCCTTAGCTATGGTAGTCATGGAGGCATAGGAGCCGTGATTAGACTTTGGCGTAGAAGTCAAAAATGCTTTGTAGGTGCTTCCATTGGTGACTTTGGCCATGCTAGAGCAGTGCATGAATAAAGCCCCTTGCAAAGTGATCATTGGACGTGGGAGATGGCGTTGAAGACGTGCAAAGATCTCCGCTTGTTGGCTAAGTCATATGGAGGCTTTGGAGCAGTGGAGCCGTGTGCTTCAATGGCCACTGAAGGTGTTAGCTCTCAGTAGAGGAGGCACTAAGGCTTGAGGCATCATGGAGGAGCTTGAGCCGCTACTCTAGTTGCAGTTGCTACCTTGAGAAGGGAGTTGTCGTAGGGCTGAGCAAGTTGAGCATGATGGAGGCGGGATGTGGGAGCTGTGCATTTCTAGGTAGGTGCCTACTGTGTTGAAAGAGTGGTGCTAGGAGCCGTTAGCCTGAGTGCATTGTTGGAGATCTATTCACCAGTTTGAGGATTGAGGATGGAGCTATTATTGTGCTGGGTCGTTGGAGTGGCTTAAGAACTTACATGGCTATTGGAGTTGTTACATGAGATGCTGTTGTAGAAGGCAGTCATTGTTTTGCTGCTCGTTGTCTGAGGACAGGCAAGCTATGTCCCATCATAGGAGCTTGTGTTGCAGCCGAGTTTGCTAGAGACGCGGGGGCAAGACTTTGGTAATGGGCAAGACTTTGGCACTGCTCGTAAGTGGTGTAGGGGCTGATGTAGTAGAGGAGCCATGGCGCTCATGTGTCTCTCGCTGCACATAGCTCGTATGAGTCTTGCTATGGTTGAGAAGGCCGCCTCGTTGTAAAAGCTGGCTACAGGTTGAAGAGGCACTGTTGGAAGTGGCACATCGGCTCGCTGTAGGCACAAGAATTTTTTGAAATGTGGGCTGGCATTGGAGCCATTTGTTGACTAGTCATTTGGCTATACAAGTTGAGGCTGGCTATGGAGCCGCTACTACAAGCCAGCTGTGTGGCGCTTCAGGAAGGTAGTCGTCGACTTGTGCAGATAGCTCGAACCTCTCATAAAACTCTCTAAGATCCTCTCAAGAAAATCTTACAGAAGACTCAAAAAACAGAGAATACACTCTATGAAAGAACCTCAAAATATGAAAAGGACCATATCTCAAGCTCCATGAGGCAGAATGGAGAGATTTCTGACTCAAATCTGAGATGAGGATGAGCTCTACAAGAGGAGCTGAAGAAGTGACAAAGGTGACTCATGGAGAGGGCTTGTGCCTTGATGGAAGCAAGGGCTTAATGCTTTGATGGAAGCAAGGGCTTGACTCTCTCTGATGGAAATCTTCTCAATTGGAAGATGCCTCGTGGAAGGAGGGCTTGACACTCATGAATGGAGTGGAGCACCATCGGCTCTGATACCATGTGAGAGAGAAAGTTCATTTCTGAGTCTCTAAGGTTTTGTAAGCCTTCATTTCCTGAGAGAGATGAGCTTTGAGAGGCTTGTGAGGTGCTCTTCCTTCAACCACTATGGTTGATCCTCTGGAGACTCCAACAACAATGCAAGCATCGCATTGTCTCAAAGAAACCTCTATAGCAGCAGCTACTAAGGCCATGGTTTCCATTTCTAGAGCTACAAGCTCTACACAGTCACCTCCAACACATCCCTCCTTGAGCGCATCATCCAGCTTCTCCGACTACCGCCTTCTAGACTCCAAGCGAGCACATGCCCGGCCCAGCCCTCACATAAGAGCAACAAGTCGAGTACGTTGTTAGAGAAGGTCAGGAGCATGTGCTCACTTGCAATTGGTCACAGTTGCTGGCAATGGCACGGTCGATGGAAACATTTGTTGAAGCTACAAGTCATTGAAGGAGACTCTGAAGCTTGTTGTGTGGGTGTGGATTCCTCTCAGAACTAGCAGAACTAGAACTTGAAAATAGTCTCTCCAAACCTAAAATGAACCTCTCAAGACAACTCAAGACAGAAATGAACATATCTCACTGCCCATAGCTCAGAATGGCAAGTTTTCTGAACCAAATTGAGGAGGGGAATAAGCTCTACAAGATGAGTTAAAGAAATTGTGAAGATGCCTCAAAGAGAGGGCTTGTGTCTTGATGGAAGCAAGGGCTTAATGCCTTGATAGAAGCAAGGGCTTTCGCTCTCTCTGATGGAATTCTCTCTCGAAGGAAGATGCCCCAGGGAAGGAGGGCTTGACACTCATGAAGGGAGTAGGAGCACCATCGGCTCTGATACCATGATAGCAGAAGTGAGATAGGGAGAGAGAGAGGAGCGCACACAATATAGCTACCTGTACACTAAGTGTATTGACAATGAACATGAAGATATACATGTGAACCCTTAGGGTTAGGGTAAGGGTTTGCCCCTATGCCCTATGTGGATAGTGCAATTTACACTATTTTTAACAGGCCAATAGGTCTATTAGATTGAAAGTGGATAAATTTGGATATAGGAAAAGGAAGTGCTTTTGTTTTATCAAACTTATCCACTATAAAGCTACCATCTCCCATAATTTCAATAGAGAGATTCATAAAATTTGTGGATAGAGTTATTACTTTATCTAACACACAAATGGATTTGTGAATGGTTTCCTTAATCTCAATGATAGGTAGCAGATTACCAATGCTCAGAGTCCTTGCTCATTATCCATTGAAGAAAAAATGTTTGCCTTTGGATTTTCTACATATTCCAAGACCCCTTGAATCATAAACTCTCTAAAAAAGATGAAAGTGATGAGAGTTTCAACTATGGGTTTTGCCAGTCCATTCAGCCAAATGAGGAATGCAGTAAAGGATGCTGCCAAACTCATTTCTAGGTTTTAAAAATCCAAGTGATTCACCATATACCATATAACATGGTCTTCCTAGATGAGAGAGCCACCACATTTGTCAAAAACACAGGCACACCTGAGGAATGGTTGTAACCAATTCCACCATAGGGATTTGTAATTTGTAGCCCTTTATGTACTGGAGTTAAAGACTACCCAAACAAGTAATAGTATTTTGGAGTTAGAACATTTCCTAGCATCCATTGTGGAAAGTGCAGGTGCACAAGCTATGCTTACCTTCTTGAAAGCTATTGATGAGACTCCTTTGAGAGCAGCTTGTTTGCATTTTTCCACATCCATATTAGATAGTGAGCCCCAAAATTTTAAGATATATATGATCAAAGGTGCTAATAGATTCAAATTATTAAGAGTCCACATCTTGTTTTGATGGGTCTCTTGAGACACATCAAATTCCACCTCCCAAGCAGGCAATGTAGGAATGCATGATGATCCTTGTGGCATGGTGAGATTGTCCTTAGCTTCAGGTAGTGAGTAAGTTGGAGAAAGTATCCAACTTCTCCTACTCAGATGAAGAAAGAGAAATTTTTTGGAACCAAGGAAGTTCAGTAGTGACCTTAGGTATAACGATAGAAGATAGAGCCTTTTCAATTCTAGGCAGCATTTCTTCATGATGACACACATTGACATCATCGTTGGAAATGATTTCATCTATCATAATTTCCATTTTAGAAAGTAGTGCATGGGCTTTCGTTGTACTCTTTCATCTTGTATCAAGGACCAAAGACCATTCTTCAATGCCAAGGGTATGTAACAATGTGTTATTACCTACTTCCTTGGCCACCATGTCATGCTTAATTATCTTTTTGTGTATCTCCTTGTTATCCAATGAGGGCTAGAGTAGCTTGTACCACTGGACTAGGAATCGAAAGATTGTCAAAATATCCTATGTCCACCAGATCAGCATGCCACAGTAGGGCCATCTGAAGAATAACCATAAGATGTAGTGTTGGTCATATATTCAAGGAATCAGGGTGACCAAACCTTGATAGCAATATTTGTGTGTGTGTTTGAGATTTAGATTAGATACCCTC
Organism: Dipteris shenzhenensis; assembly: GCF_047967505.1. Classification (NCBI taxonomy): domain Eukaryota; kingdom Viridiplantae; phylum Streptophyta; class Polypodiopsida; order Gleicheniales; family Dipteridaceae; genus Dipteris; species Dipteris shenzhenensis. The sequence continues at coordinate 43,395,060 of NC_141607.1, forward strand.
AATAAGGTCCAAGAATATATGAACAACATTTTTACATCAAATGATATATGAAGAAGGTATTTAGTAGAGACAAAAATATGGTTGAATCCTAAAAGAATATTTCTAGGATTATAAATAAATTTTCCATGACAGAACCTTTGTACTACCCTTCAACCAACAACGCTAATACGATGCACGCACCCCCCTTTACACATAGCAAAAGATGGATCCCTAGGGTCCTAAGAGAAGTAAGAATATGCAAAATCTGCTCCACAGGGGAGGTGGAGAATTCTTTAATAAATAAGCAAAGGCTAATTATATGTTATTAACCAAATAGCAACCCTTTGTGGTTGAGTGATTTTATCACAATTAAAGGTCATGTGCTATATGACATGAATTTTATGAGGTTACTTTAATGCTTTCGACCCCTTTTTTTTTTTGGAACCTTATGACTAATCAAATGTCGTGTAAAAAATATATTTTTTTTGGAAGTGGCTAGAAAGGGAATCATTCTTTGACCAAATCAAGCAACGAGCTTTACAACTCGTTAAATGCTTGCAAAAAGATGGTGTATAAGGAACATCAATTCTAGAACCTGATTGTCATGAAATGGTGTGTGTGTTTAGATTAAAAAGTCCCATCCATAATTGAGCCATACAATTAATTCCATCAATGGGATAAAAAGTTTCAAAAGGGAAACATATAAGGAAAAAATGTTTGAGACATCTAAGTTGAAAAATGCAACTAGAGTTTGTAAAAATTTCACTCAAAATTAATAATTTTTAAATAATATTGAGTTTGACAAACATAATATTGAAAAAAGATGCCGAATCCTTAGGCAGTCTAGGTTCCGAGGCGGGCTCAAATTACCTGCCACCATCCAAACAAACTAGGTGTTAGAACATCATAGTTACGTTTGGGTAAACAGGTAATTCTTGTTCTCCCCGGCTTGTTATCACTTCACCTAGGAATATAGACAACCATATGGATTATTAGATAATTAAAATAACAATTTAGCCACTAGTGAAGTTTAAGTCACAAGTGGAGTAAGAAGTGAATGAGTGCATGGGTTAAGAAGGGATTAGAGGAGGTATGGGATGATTAGTGGGCTTGGTATATGGGGTGGTTCAACAAAAAGTGTAAAGGGAAGATTTTACGAGGGTAAATAAAAGAATAATTCATAGTCAAGGATGTATTCATGTGTGTGTGTGTGTGTGTGTGTGTGTGTAAAGAAATAAGTGTATGTGTGTGTGACATACATTTACTAATCAAATTTATTGTGTGTGCATGTGTGTGTGAAAGAGAGAGAGAGAGAGAGAGAAAGAGAGAGGGGGGGGAGGGAGGAAGGGAGGGAAAGAGAGAGAGATAGAGAGAGAGAGAGAGACAGAGAGAGACAGAGAGAGGGGGGGCGAGGGGGAGGAAGTGAGGGAGGGAGGGAGAGAGAGAGAGAGAGAGAGAGAGAGAGAGAGAGAGAGAGAGAAAGATATATTAACGTCCACAGAAGGCCTCACGGGCCTCTGGGACAAAGTGACACCAAAGAGAAAAACTCATACAAGCCACAAGGGGTTGAGGCAAAGGGTGCACTAATACCCTTTGCTGAGTAGTGTGCTGAAATAAAAAGAGCTCATTGGCTCACACAAAAACAAGTACAAAAATAAATGAATATATCATATCATGTGCTATTTGCTATCGGGAGTAGGCTGAGAAATGGAACTGGACTAGAAACTCAGAAATTGAAACTGGGCATTGTGGTGGCTCGTCTATGAGCGGTGAAAATGTCTCGTCTGGCTATCTCTTACTCTAGCATTGGAAGGGGGGGTGGTCTCCTCAGTCTCATCAAAGGGAGGCATGGTCTCCTCCGGTCTCTGAACCCGCTGAGCTATGTTCAGAGTGACCCCTCATCTCAGGCAGTCCCCTCTGAGGAAAGAGGTGATACGGCAAATCTCAATCGAGTGTGCTCTGGGTGGTCTCCGTGTCATGGGCGGCCTCTGCAGTCCTCTCTCAGTAATCTAGGCTGCTCGCATAGTAGCTAGCTCCTCCTCCTCCACCCCACTGTGTCTTGGAGCTAACTTGAATGCATAAAAATATGTGATGTGTCATTGTCTGTGGTTAGCCTCTGCATCCTGTGGTGTGATCGCCTCCTGCTGCTCTCTGATCTGTCGTAGCAAGGTCTCCCTGTGTCGGTGCATCTCAAGCAGGTAGAGCCCAATGCAGACCTAGTCATGGAAATGGATCAAGCGTGATAGTGGGCCGAAGCCACTCCCATCCTGATAGAGGCAATGGTATCATCCCTGGATCTCGTAGTAGGCTGGGCAGGTGCAAAGAAAGTGTTCCTCTATCCCAACCACTCCAAGTGTGCATAGCATGCATGTCTATTGCTCTCTAGGTATACGCGTTGCTCTCCCTATCTCAATCCTCACCTGATGGGATGAGACCCGCATCTACCCAATGGCGATCCTCAACGCATGTGAGACTCTTCTGTCCTCGAGATATAGGGCTCTAACGATGAATCCATCCTCTGAGACATTCAGGAAATTGTCACAGTAGAATTGTGTCTTGGTGGGGAGCTCCTGATCTCCCCCCCAAGCTCGAGACGTATGGAGCTGGAGAAGATCTAACCATATGATACGGTTAATATCATCTTGCGGGATCGGACTCAGGGGCCACATCCAAACTATACTGAAAGGGGGGTAGCATGTCCATCTGAATCTTGTATCTGGCAAACCATGTGGATATGCATGCATACCATGTGTCTATCCCACCCTCAGCTAATCGTTTGGATGACTCCAAAGCTAGTCTTGGTAGTCTCCAAAGGGGTAAGTCTTAGACTCTATGGATGAAAGTCACTGTCTGAAAGATGGCATCAATCTGTAGTGGTGTCATGGTGAACTCTACCTGTATAATCTCATGCGGAATTGAGGGCTTGCTCTGAATCATCCTAGATCCCATGGTCACCTATAGCCACTCAAATGTCTTCCACATTGCTATCGGTAGATCACATCCCTAGAAAGGTGCTACATACATGGCAGTCGATCGCACTAGCATATTGAAAAGCCAACACTTCGTCGATGGATCTTGGAAGTGTTCCTGGAAACACAAGGGAAACACCGCCTCTCCAATTGGGCTAGAGCACCCTGTCCCCGTGTGAGTCGTGCCTGGGCTGCATGTGTCATAGTGAAAAGGGGTCCTGTGAAGCAGAGAGAGAGAGAGAGAGAGAGAGAGAGAGAGAGAGAGAGAGAGAGAGAGAGAGAGAGAGAGAGAGAGAGAGAGAGAGAGGGGGGGGAGGGAGGGAGAGAGAGAGAGACTGAGAAAGTCTCCACAAAATACAATATTATAAATTACAAACTATTTGGGTACATCTTTCCTACAGTTATGGGGATAGATAGGTGCTTCAATGAGGTGTGCTTCTGAAACCTTAAAAATACCCATTTTGAGATCCCCATATTTTGGTCACTTTGCATCCTAACTAAACCCCATATGAAAATAGGTTTTACAAACTTATGTTACCAAAAAAATTGATGTTGTAAATCATAATTTGGGCATCTCTATTCATGACAATCAGTGCACTAGTCGAAAAACTATATTTAGCTATTTTGGGCCAATTTGGGTCAGATTTCAATGTCATCTTCATTTACTTTTTTATGATATTAAATACCATTCTTATAGAGTCAATTTTATCCTTTTTAGGCACATTTTACCAAAGTGTAACTTCTCATAGCACTTTAAATTACTCTTTTGTATTTTTAGCCATACATTGGCAAACTTTGATTTGGGTTCACCGGTATCCAAGACATAATTTGCAATCGTTTACACTTTTGTATAAGTATGCCAAAATCACATAATGAGATCATGTTTTTTGACTAGAAGAGTAAAGTAGATAATAAACAATTATGAATATTGGAAGTTCAAATTTGTGAACATATTCCAAATGAAAAAGCGGTGGAATGTTATTACAAAGTATGAAAAGAGACGAGAATTCCCAACATTACCTTCAACAATACCACTGAGACTAAATCAACATCAAGAATTTACTAAACAATAGAGTGAGTGGAATTTAATCTTATTAGCTTCAACATCCAAGATGTCATGATTCCAATCATCATAAATAAGAAATTAGCATGTATTGCATTAAAATCTCTAGAAAATTGGTTCAATGCAAAAAACATATCCAAAATCATCATGCTTAAAACTCGGTTGAATAATGCAACCAAATTGCATATAGAGAAACTTTGTGATTACCTACTCAGACTAAAGGCTTTAGCAAATCTATTGGCATCTATAGATCAAGAGTCCAAGACTAAAAGATTAGTTCTATTTGCACTCAATGGTCCTAGCAAGGGTCATGGTCAAATTTTGATAGCAATGGCTAACTATGATGCAATACCACTTTTTGAAATAGATAAGAGGGGGTCAAACAATGATACTAAAAGTCATGAACAAGAAATTTTTGCTATAGGATAGGTTTTCATAAAGGAACAAGTATCCTTAAATAGAGGAAGAGGATTTTATAGATCAAAATGATAAATTTTAGATTGGTTCAATGCCAGAGAAAACTATTCACATAACCCTTCCAGAAACTATCAATCTTCACTACTTCATTAGGGCATTTAAAAGGATCATTTCTTTTCTTTCAACATGTCATGTGTCTCTTAATATAGCTTTTGGAATCCCTCATACATATCAAAATTTAATGGATTCTTGTATAAATCAAGTGCGCCCTTTCCAAAGCAAGAGCTCTATGAGAGAGGACATCTTGTTGCATAATGTGCCATTTGCAATGGCCAATTTACTTTGCTATTGTCATCAACTAGTTATTTCTATCCCCATCCTTTTGTTTATAACTCACACACAAATCCTTCATGTGTGTCCTTACAAAATTATATTGCCTTGCTTGGATCTTTGTCAATCCCTTCATTGCTTTTGTGGACCTTTAGTTCTCTATTCTTGCGATTCTTGTGCTATTACTTAATGTGTCATGTGTTGCTCATAAAATGGCATGTTTACTACTATTGTTGTCATCAACTACTTATTGCTACCCCTAACCTTTTCTATATAACTCACACACACAACCTTTATTTGTGTCCTTATATAAATACTTACCTTGCTTGGATCTTTTGTAGTGCCTTGATTGTTTTGCGGATCTTTGCTTTTCCTTTCTTGCTATTCTTTTGCTACTTCTTGTTGTGTTATGTTTTGACCACAATGGCCACTTTATTATTGTTAGTCACCAATTAATTATTGCGACCATGTCCTTTTGTAAATAACTCACATGCATAGCCTTCATATGTGTGCTTATAAATACTTGCCTTTCTTGAGTCTTTGTCAATGTCTTGATTGTTATGCTAAGCTTTGGTTCTTTATTCTTATTATTCTTGTGCTCCTACTTAGCCTCCATGATTTGATACCAATTCCTCATTAGTTAACCTTGCCCTCAAGCCAAAATCACATTTTTAAATGAGATCACGTTTCTTCTTTTTCATTGCCAAATTTAGTGCAATGCTACTCTCTCTCTCTCTCTCTCTCTCTCTCTCTCTCTCTCTCTCTCTCTCTCTCTCTCTCTCTCTCTCTCTCTCTCTCTCTCTCTCTCTCTCTCTCTCTCTCTCTCTCACACACACACACACACACACACACACACACACACACACACACACACACAAGGAATTAGAAGCTACACAAACCACTATATGGCACCAAGAAGGGATGAAATGGATGGAATTAAGGGATACAACAGCTATTAATCTACCAAAGGATACATGTGAGACTAGAGAGCTAGTGACAAAAGATGCTATAGAAACTATGGCAGGACCCAAGTGCAAAAATCCATTTCTATAGACATCAAATCAATCCTATGGATAACTATGGGATGGAAAAATACCTTGGGGATCACATATCCATGTTCAAAAGGAATCTAATATGCAAAATAAGAACCATCTCATAGAACCTAGAAGTGGAGAGGGGAAGGTGGACAGGGTCCCACGAGAAGAAAGGCTACCCCAAATGAGAGGTGGAAAATGAGCAACATGTACTCCTAAAATTTGGACCCAACTATACCTCAAGAGGAACATGAGAAATCGGATATGCAGGAAGGAGACATTATGGCCAATGATCTAACAAATAACTTTAATGAAACTTGTATCTAGGACATTTCAGTTATTGTAGCGTCCTACATGACTTTCCACACCTCTTACTTTGCCTTTGAGGAGTAACCCAAATGCCTTGCAGTTTGAGGGTTGGCGGGTTGCTATTACTGGAGGAGTAGACTAGGAAAAATAAATATTCTTTTATTCATGGTAGTGATCAATAATTTTCTAGCATGAATAAAGGCAAAGCTAAGCATGGCTACTATTTGTCTAAGGTTGATTTTGGAAAAAGGAAAGAGATACAAATCAACCTAAGAATAAAGGCAAGTTTCCCTATCATAAAGAGCCAAGGCCATAAATTAGTGGATGAAAAAGAAGTGTAACTATAACAATGAGAAGAAGAAAGAATCAAAATTTGGCTTGGAAGTCCATTCTTCTACTACTTGCAAAGATGATGATTCCAATCATTTTGTGCAAGCTAACTTGCCTTTTTTGGTTTGTAGTTATGATGCATCATGAGAGCACTTGTCTCTCAATGTCAATGAGAAGTAGGTCATTTGGTATTTTGATAGTGAAGCTTCTATGCATATTACCTCTAAGAGGGATTATTCACTAAGCTAGGAGATGTCCTAGAAGGCAAGGAAGTCACTTGTGCAAATAATTCTTCTTATCCTATCAAAAGCATCGGTGAGATCATACTAATAGCTACACTTGGTTTAGATATATGCATTTCAAACCAAATCTATGTGCCTAGGAAAAAGAGGAATCTCTTGTTAGTCTCCTATTTTGCTAGAAGAGGTTTTCTGGATACCTTTGAGGATGACAAATGCATGGAGAAAGATGACTATGTGATAATCACTTCTGGGACATTGTATTGTGGATTGTATCAATTGGACTTGTTTGAGAAGAGACCACATGATGCATGTTTGATTAATACTTCTCCTTCTACTATATAAGAGGCAAGGAAATGGCATGCTAGGCTTGTGCATTAAATTATGGTAGTTTTTCATGCTACAAAGGTAGTGAATTGTGTAAAATATTACTCATGTGGAGATATTATGTAGGATATTCCTCATGTGGAGATGCCACCTAGATTTATGTGTGAAGGATGCATGGGAATTCCTTCCCAAAACATATTTTGGATTTTTCTATTGCGATGCACTATCATGGATATTTTTTCAATGTAGGTGGGGATTTTGCCCAGTATTTTATTGACATTTTCACATTTACATTAATGCATCAATCACAAACATCAAAATCGTCGATCAAAAGATGCCCAGTATTTTATTGACATTTTCACATTTACATTAATGCATCATTCACAAACATCAAAATCGTCGATCAAAAGATGACTGCATGGAGAACTATGTGTATGGCTGCGTGCTAAACATGTCAAAGTTGAAGATGTCATAAGTCACCATGGATTGTGCAGTTGCTTTGTGGAAGAGGCATCCAGATGTGAAGCTAGTTGATGTAGCTATGGCGATGTGATCCGATAGGTTGTGACATACAAGCCTGGTGTTACCAACACAAAAGAACTAACAGCAATGTGTGCTCAATGTGTGAGGTATGCTCTAGTAGAGTAATCTCTATCAAATGATGCAAGGTCATAGAAGACTGCATAGTCCATGTAGACAAAGTGATCCAAGGGCTGAAAATCTGGGGACGAAGGTGCAAGTGTGATACGCTGCTCTGCTAAAAAAGAGGCCCATACAAATGACAAGGTATGGCAACCTATCAATCCTGTATGCTTAACTATCATGGGTTGAAGATCATCTGATGTGTGCATGGCTAAACATCCATCGGTATGGGATGTAGCATCTATCATAGGCTCGTCGAGAAGGAGCTGATAGTATAAAGGCCTAGAAGCCTGAAATACAACTGAGAATCCGTAAGATGGACCTGAGGCATATGAAGTACCGAATGCTGGTGTAGGGACTAAATCTATAATCCTAGATCCAACCACTAATCTGCATCAAGTATGGACTGCATACGACAGCCACAAGTGCATGATGAAACACCAAGTCTCCCCAAGTTGTGCTATGGCTAAATCTGATGATGTCCACTGCACTGGGACAAGACCGCACTGATGCATAGGTATCCTCGTGAGGAATGATCTACTAATCGAAAGAGTTGGTAATCACTGGATACAAGGGCGGTACATTGCAGCATGACTGAGCTGATGCTAGAATGTCCTGAAGACTAATCTGCTAATTTGTACTGCTAAAGGAATCTGAGCCCACGGATGTGATGAGCTCCGTATCAGAGGTGAAAGCATCAGTGATGGATTCTGTAATGGAATCACCTGAAGAGCTGAATGTGCTGTGGCATAAATTTTTGCATGCGGCTGGAGATGTGATTGCCTCGTACTAAGGACTTACCCATTGAAAAACTCCATCATCACTAGTGAACTCTTGCTGCGTATCTGCATATGTGAAAAGGATGGAGCCAGATCCATGCATGAGCGTGATGGATGTGCATCACTGTAATCAGCATGTCTTGATATGAGTGGGAATGCCTTGTGGTGAGGGCTTACCATCAAATATGCCTCATGCTGAGAGCTTATTGAGAAGTGTGCCTCGTGCTTAGGGCTTATCGACAAGTGTGCATGATAAAAAAATGGGGCTGCTCCAGTAGCTTCAGCACCCAGTGATAGCTCCTTACAATGACTGCTCCATGTGACTACCTCATACGGTGCCTCAATAAGCAACAAACCCAACAAGCAAGCCTACCCGGCTAGCTCCTCTGCCATATGCTCCAATGAGGAGCTCTCTCGACAGAAGCTCCAACAACCGACGTCACATCTCTCTCAACCGACAACCTCCCAACAATGGAATTTCAACTTCCACGATGGGTGGCCTCTACAAATCCTGCTTAGTATGACAACAACCTCATGAAACCATATGAATGACCACCACCAACCAGCAAGCTTCTCCCCCAAATGAGCAGCCCAATGCACACGAAGGCCTTCAACAGAGCAACAACCAGCTGTGAGTACATCAATCGTGCACAATTGGGCACATGAAATCAACTCCTCCATGACAACAGATTCACAAGCGGCCCTCCTCAAGCAGACTAAATGGGAAAGACGGGTTAACAAAATTTTCTTGCTTTGATGGAGTCTTGAAGATTCCGTTAGAATCTGTGGAGATATTGTCCTATCCTTGTGGCTCGGTTCATAGGATGCCACGTGGAAGCTTGTCCTAAATGCCACGTGTAGAATTTACCATGCAAGTAGTCCATGTCACCAGTGTGCCAACTCATCTATCGTAGCACCATGTCACCATTGGCCATATGTCTACCACATCACTAGCAGAGTGTCACATCAGCAAGTTTGCCTTAGGTGCCATGTCTTCCACCATCTGGCAATGCCACATCAGCTACCATGTCAGCATCCCCACCTTGCTATGTCAGCATGCCCATGTCAGTGGCCACCTCAACAATCTGCACAATCATCATGCCACCTCATCAATGCCACATGGTACCCCGTGCTAGGCCCTGTTTTCTCTCCATAAGCACAGTTCATCTACACGTGATCCATAGTGCCACATCACCACTATGACACCTCATCTGTTTTGCCCTCTCTTGGGATCAAAATCTACCTATCCTTCAGGGGGCCTTATCTTTTGATCCAGAGAGAATTTTGTAGCACTCCAAAAAGAAAATTTGCTTGCCAACTCATGCTCTACGCAATTGTCACATCAGATTTCACATCTAAGATTTTCACAGGTCAACATAATTGAATCCTCATTATCGGAACCACCTCCTGATCCTTTGCAGCGTACCCAGTGCACATAAAATGAATCAAAATAAAATTCATTAGTTGCATTTTGTGATTTGACGTGGTCTAGTTGTAGAATTGCACCGATGTAGAGGAGATCCAACTCCACCAAGCCAAGTAAGCCATTGCCACATTACCCGACTAGTTCCCACCGACGTCAGTCCCTTCGGTTTTATCATTAGTGTACACATTCACACACTGACACTAGTTCAGTACTCTTGGCATTTGGCAGTTCATACCTTAGTAAGACACTTCACAGAGATCTTTCTCGACTTCATGATTGTTGCACATTTGCACGCACATATGCCACCCATGTATGGTCACATTTGTTGACTATTTTTAGCATTGGTTCATGCACACATACATCATCCTTGTACAGCCTCTTGGCTATGCCCGACACTCAGTTGTCATCTTTAGTTTAGAGGCTTGATCCTTCGCATAGACGTAGTTCTTTCTTACATGACTTGGTTTTGACCATTCGGCATAAGTCCCTTAGTGGCAACCTTTTTATAATGTTCTCATGGGTAGACACTCTCATCGGTACACTAGTAAGCCTCTTGGACAGAGCACCAGACCACCTCCAACATGCAGTTACCCACATCACTCAGTTGATGATATGCCAGTCATGACTCTGGACGAGATTCGTGAGTGGAAAGAGAACGTACTTTGACCATTTATTGCCATAGGGTATGTACCAGTGTATGATACCAACTCGAGCCTCATTGGTCTTGAGCGATTGGACACAGATGTTCCACATGCTAGCATGGATCAGCCTAGATGGAAGTTGTAGATTTGGGCTAACTATTGGTCAACCATGAAGGCCATGAGGAGCTCCACTGCGTGGTCTCTCGACCATGGATGATTTTTTCATGTTAGTTTCATTAAGAAGTGAAACTTTTATATTGGTGACAAAAGTTTGTATGGCCTAATAAAAATAAATGTTTGAAACATTCGCCAGGATTTGAAACTTTTATGCTACAAAAAATAAAGTTTTGCCTAGGATTTACATCTAGCTCTTCTTGTTGATTCCCTTCTTCTCTCTAATTTTCATCAAAAAGCTCAGGAATCCGCATCCTGGAGCTTGAGATATATTCATTTTTGTGTGTTCTTATGCATTATGAGAGAGTTCTAGGTTCGAGAGAGCTCTGAGAGAAGACTTGTCAATATTCTCTTGCGAGGTTGTGTGATAGAGTGGGGGAGAGATTCTTCCTTGGGGAGATCTACCTTTAATGGAGCAAAGCTCCAACAACAGCCAGCAACAATCGGGATAGCCTTCTCGAACGACCTTTACAACCTCCTCCATGCACATCAAGCCACAACATTAGCGACTCTTCAACTCAAGGTTCATCGACAACCTCGAACTGCAAGTCCACAGAAGCACCGTCGACCCATAAGCTCATACGAGCTTCAAATGCCAACAACGGCTATCAACAAGGCAACCTTCATGCAAGAGGTTGACTTGGAGAAGTGGCTTTAAAGTTTCAACAAGCTTCAGCTCCTAGCTCTTATATGGCCTCCAGTCTCCAAGGCTCCAAAATGACAGCGCAACTTCTCGACCACTTCACGCGTTGACACAAGCAGCAGTAGCATCAACAAATGGCTCTAGCTCACCTCCATCTCACGACACCCGACCTACGGGCAAATGCCCATGCAAAGTACAACAACTCTTGCAACTGAACTAACAGTGGCTTCTGCAACCGCATAAGCTTCAAATAGAAGCGCCCAAAAGCCCAACTTAGAAATGCTACTTCTTTACAACATGGCTGCCTATGCTCTGTTGCACAACACAAGCCATCATGGACGATTTGCTCGAAACGATCCAATCAGCACCGACTGGAAGCTCCATGATAGCAAACAATTGCTTCACAACACGCTCTCTCATTTTCTTCTCCCGACCACCATACGGGCTCCCTCTGCCTCCATCAACAATGGCCTACATCTCCAACCTTAGCAAACACACCTTCAATAAGCACATCACTCTACCTTAACACAAAGCTAAGCCGAGAGCATGGATGTAGTTATTGAAGCTATACTTATTTATTAATATAAAATCTTGGCGAAATTTTATCAAGCTAAGGTTTTTAGTTTCACAATATTTTTTTTGAACATAGTACGCTTATGAAGATGCCTCAATGAAGGAGGACTTGTGCCTCAATGGAGCAAGGGCTTGACTCTCTCTGACGGAAATCTCTCTCTCATGGAGGATGCCTCGCAAGGAGGGCTTGACACTCATGAAGGGAGTGGGAGCACCTGATGCTTTGATACCATGATAGCAGAAGTGATAGAGGGAGAGAGAGAGAGGAGTGCACACAATATAGCTACCTGCACACTAAGTGTATTGAACATGAACATGAATATATACATGTGAACCCCTTAGGGTTAGGGTTAGTGTTTGCCTCTATGCCCTATGTAGATGGTGCAATTTACACCATCCTCAATAGAGCATGCTACATAAAAAGAAATCTCCAAGGCCTTCTTCGTAGAAACATGTGCACTAGTAGTTTCTGTGATGATCAAACGCCCTACACCACGGTTATATATTATTCTAAAAAAAGGATTCCCATGTGTCCATTCAATCATGTATGAGTACTTATTTCTCTAACCTATGCTTATTGCAAAAATCCTATCCTCTTGGTGTTTTTTATTTGACTCTTTATCCTCAAATCTACTCATCATGTAAGAGTACTTATTTCTTCATTTGAGAAAATCCTATCCTCTTGGTGCTTTTGATTTGACTCCTTATCCTCAAATCTACTCATAATCTCTCTAATGTTGAATGAGAGGAAATAGCACAAGAGGTGAAGGAGTTGCTTCTCAAGGCATTCTTTTCTTATATCACTTAACCCTTTTCCTCACTATAGAAGAAAGATGGCTTATACACATGTGTTTGATTACATAGATCTCAACAAGTGCTTCTTGAAATATCAACTGTAAGAGCTTACATAATGTCATTGACGTGTGATAAAGACAAGTATAAAGGATAGTGTCCATAATTATAGAAGAATCCACCCTACTTTAGTTTCTTGACATAGAAAATGTAAGAGCTCACATAATGTCATTGAAGCATGCATAAACAATGTGATAGAGATACGAAGAATAGTGCCCCCAATTATACAAGACTTCACCCTACTTTAGTTTTTTTTTTTTAAATACAATTTCTAACCTTGTGTATTTATGTCATGACAATCTCTACGCCAAATGTCCATGATTGTTGACTTTGGAGGGCAATTGTAATTACCTTGCTAAACATGCAAGATTGACTTGAATCATGTTCACCTTTGTTCCAAAATCCCAATAACATTCAATTGGAAATATTGTGCCCTTGATAACTTCTTCACACATGAACATTTTCATCTTCACTTTTATAAAACAATTTCTACTTTGTTTCAAAGAACAACATGGCAAGCACACTTCAAAACATATACATGTTTAATACCTTGGCACCAACAAATCTTGTTAAAAGGAATCAAAGTAGAGGAGTCTTAGTTCCACATAAGAAATGGCACAAATCTAGCTTGGATGAATTGAGCTTCTTGAACAAGATGCACTAAATTAACATTATGCATCACCCATCCGCTAATGCCTTCCCATGTACTACAATAGTTCACACTACGTTAAATACAATAACATGTATGCATTGAATATGGGTAAAATAAAGCCTTAGGATTGCTAACAACTTTCTTAACTCCATGACTCAATACTCAATTCCTTACATGATTTCTACCTAAAAGTGCTCTAGTACTCATGCATGACTTAATATGATACTCATAAACATGAACAAAAATATGGTAATTCCTACCATCTACAAATAATTGATGGAAGCAAAAGGAGACATAAAGGCCTAGGGTGCTTGGTTAAACTACAACCAAGGATTGCTATTGCCGAGAACCATAGAAAGATAACTATCCTATCACTCCTTCAGACTACAAGGACTTGAGGGGCTTTAGTGTCTAAGTGTAGTGTGCAACATAGGTCCCTTTATATAGGGGAGGGGAGGGGCTAGAGCCCTTGCAAAACTAATTGACTCAATCTGCAAATAGGCCGGCTGTATCTGCAAATTGACCAACCTAATTTTGTGAACGTATTTGTTGGCTCTTTCTTGCTCCAATCAACAATTGAATGGATCCAAAAATCCTAGGCTTGCTATCCCACATGTCCTCTCGCACCTAACCCTTTTCTCCATGTGAACAAGCATCACTATTTTCTTCCAAATGGCCCATTTAATTTGAAATGGAATTTTTTTGAAAAGTATAGTTAATGTACTTCAACACCTCTTCTATGTTAAAACCCCCTTCTTAGCAATGACTTGCTTAATAAGGCATATCAACGGCTTGCTTAATAAGTGCTATTGTCTACATTTTGTACTATGTAGTAAGTTAGCAATGGGCATTGATGTGTAAAATCATGGGTAAACCATTTGAAGAACTTAACCAATCTTGCCTTGAACTAGAGTTGTCTACCAAACAATTGGCATTATATGCTCCACTCTCTCCACAATATCCTGAGGCACTTTTTTGAAATATCTACAAAATATATCATAGGTGTAGGATTCTTTGGTAAAGAAAACTTAATTCTAATATGGACACTCGATGCTCACTTGAAAAATATAAGTATAATGATGATAAATAAATCTAAAGAAGATGAGTATTTCAACTATTTTTCAACTTTCTCACCATTAGAAACATGTTGATTACATATGAAATTAAAATTTAAATTAATATTGACATTGGAATTGCATTCATGATTGCAATTCAAACCCCTCAGATATTTTTAAAATAATGTTTCAATTAGTACTTATTATAAGGTGGAGATGTGAGGGTAGAGGGGATTGTGAATTTGGAAGGACTTGATAACTTTATATAATATATTTTTGCTTTGTTTGAAATCTATTTTGCAATTGTTTTCAATGCCTTTTGTGATCAAAATAGAGTCTCTCTCTCTCTCTCTCTCTCTCTCTCTCGTTGAGGCTTATGTTTACTTATGAGAGTTGAGGATTATGTTTATCCCACTCCCTCGACCATGCCTCCTACTTTGGACAACCACCCTGCCCCACATTCCCCTCCCCCTAACTTGCACAGGACCCTCTCCCTCGACCTTGCCCCCTTCTTTATAGAGCCCCCTGTGCTTGCCTTGCTGCTCGCATTGGTGCTTCCCCTGCACCCTACTCCACCTAGCCTCCCTCAGACGTTGCTTTGCACTACCCCTCCCTTCCCTTGTTTCACATAGCCCTCCCCCCCATGTCTAATATAGATAACCCCCCCTTTGATGGGATATCTCAAGGTGTATGCCTCAGGCACACCTTGGTTTCTATGTGTGAGTGCTAGAGGCACAGTTAGGTGCCCACAAGCACAGTTAGGTGGTGGAGAGCCACATAGGATGATTGAGAGAATCTAGGAGCAAATTGAGGAGATGATTGTGGACCTCTAAAGTCATCAGTGATGTCAGTGAGCATGTATGAGGTGCCTACTTAAGGACCTCACTCTTCTTCATTCCATAATGCAAGTATTCTAAGTTTGTGTCCACTCTTTGCTTTCCTTTCAATTTACCAACATGGTATCAGAGCCCTTTGATCCCCCTTGAGCCCATTTCTGCCACATCATCTTCTTCTTCTTCATCTTCTTCTTCCCCATTTTCCTCCTTCTTCCCAAAATCTTTGAGAGCTTGGTTCTCTGCCTACAAACGACCATTGCCCAAACCCTCTGAGCTGCAAACTCCTCTAGTATGGGCGAACTTCCAGCTGCAAGCTTTCTGGGAAATTGCGACTGTACGTGAAATGCCAGCACTTACACTGATCGACGAAAATCCGCGCAATTCCGTCTGTGTACCTGTCCATCTGCAAATTCCTTTCAGCCCGTGTTGGAGGACACTGAGGGCAAGCTGCTGCTGAAATCTGAGCAGCAATGGCTGCATATTCAAGGAGAAATTAGTAAAAAACCAGTCGATTTTGAAGGGGCAAGTTATGGCAATCTGACGCGTTTTTGCGCCTCTTCTTCCCAGAGGATCTTCTGCGGTATATCAGCTCTCTTTTGCCTTAAAAACCCCCTTCTCCTTTGCTGTGAAGAGTAAGCTACAAGCCCTCCAAGTTCAGCCTTTTGGTTTTGATAGTTTTGACAAGTTTTTGAAGATGATGCTACATAAGATGCTATTCTAGCATTTCTGGTTTTTTGAAACTTTCAATAACATCAATATAAGTGTGGCTTCAGTTTTGTTTTGAATTGCTAGACCTGGTTTTGATTGGAAAGTATTCATTTTAGCCACTTCTATGAAGCATGTAAGAAGCAGCATCATTGATTGAATATTGGTCACTAGTCTTTGCTACATCAAGTGCTTATATTTTGAAAGCCTTTCAGTTATTTTTTGCCTTGTAAGAGAGAAAGACACTGCCCAATATCTGGGTTAGACCCTCTCATCGCTACCCTATTGAATCTAGAGAAGTTCAATGGAAAGGGCTTTCACACATGGCAGATGAAGGTGAAATTTGCATTGATGAGGGAGAACCTCTGGGGACTTGTCAAACTGACTCCAACCGCTTCTTCTACAGCCTCCAATGCTGGAGAATCCTCAACTCCGACACGCCCGGCAAGGGATCCCGCTAGAGAGGAGAAAGCATATGGTATCATTGCTCTTGCTTTAGGAGATGATTATATTCACCACATCTCTGACTTAGAGTCTCCTTCAGAAGCTTGGCAGAAGCTTGACATGATTTTTGGTGCTAGCTCTCACATCTCTAAATTATCACTTAAAATCTCTTTCTTTGAATTGAAGATGGCTAGTGGTACTACTTTGGCAGCTCATGTCAACTACATGCGGAGTCTTATGACTCAATTAGCTTCTATCAACTCTCCTATTACTCCAGATGATGCTATGGCAGTGTTACTTAAGAGTATGCCTGAAGATTATGATCACATAGTTACCACTTTGAAAAATCTTCATAATCCTAATCTTGAAGGTATTATCTCTGCTCTCCAAGAAGAAGAAAGGCATATGGAGCTCACGAAAGGCAATGACACTGTTTATGCTGTAAAAGTCCAGAAGGGCAAGTTTACCCCTTGCAATCACTGTGGAAAGACAAATCACCTTTCAAAGGACTGCTTCAAAATTAATCCATGCAAACACTGTGGCAAGAACAACCATCATGAGAAGTTTTGCAGAGCCAAAGCAAAGACAGAAAATGCAAATCTACTTTCAGTTGATGAGCCTCCACAAGATGAGGCATCCTTTGAAGATTATGCATTTTAAATCATCTCTATGTATGCTCCAGATCTCTCTTTTTATGTCAAGGTACTCAGCCTGGATAGTCCTCCAAAATGAATGAAATAAACTATTGTGTTTTTGTGTGTTTTGTAAACACCTCTAGTCACCTTATGATGTAGGCCATGTGTATGTTTTGCTCCATGGTACCTCCTGCAGACATTGTGTGCATGTACATGGAGGGGAGATAACCATTGGAAGGTCTTTTTGTATCCCTTTTGTTTACCTTACACCCATGGGAACCCTTGCTAGCATAAGAACCTAGCCATAGATTTATCCTTGACCACCATGAGATGGCATGAGAAACTATGAGACTAGATGTATCCTTGACATAGCCTCAGGCATTCCCTTGAGGGGGGGTTTGATGGGATATCTCAAGGTGTATGCCTCAGGCACACCTTGGTTTCTATGTGTGAGTGCTAGAGGCACAGTTAGGTGCCCACAAGCACAGTTAGGTGGTGGAGAGCCACATAGGATGATTGAGAGAAACTAGGAGCAGATTGAGGAGATGATTGTGGAGCTCTGAAGTCATCAGTGATGTCAGTGAGCATGTATGAGGTGCCTACTTAAGGACCTCACTCTTCTTCATTCCATAATGCAAGTATTCTGAGTTTGTGTCCACTCTTTGCTTTCCTTTCAGTTTACCAACACCCTTTCCCCTGCTCTGCTCCAAGCCCCTTCACTCCATCCCTTACTCACCAGCAACCTAGTCCCTGCCTAGTTGTACCCTACCCCCTTACCTTTCTTTCTAGCCCTAGTCACTCTTGTCCTGTACCTACCACTTGCTTACCTTTTGTAGAAACGTAGGGCATGAAGGGGCACCGTGCTCTTCTCCCCATCGTAACGCTAGGAAAAAAAACAACATAGAAAGAGTGCAAGAATGGGAAAACATGGCAAAAGAGACAAAGGAGCTGGAAAGACAACAAAAAAATCAGCAAACCAAATAACAAAAAGGACATCAAGACACAGATCTCATGGAGTGCAAATGTGACCTCCCTAGGTGTGCTCTCAACCGTGTGGTCTCAATGCATAATCGATGAGAAGAAACACAAAAATGTCCAATCAAGATCCTCAATGAGTGGGGGACGTGGATCCACATGTAGCCTGATTTGTCAATGAAGCCCTCCTCAACAGTGCTCTCTGTAGAAGTTAAGCTTCACAAGAAGCTTACTAGGTGCTAACAAATTCCTATATGTGTGTAGCTAGCTATACAAGATCCTCCCGAATGATCTAGTTGCCTTGGGATAAATTTGAGTAATGGAGGGGTCCTTAAGGCTATACTAAAAAGGAGGCACTTCGTCCATGTGAAGTCCAAGACTTGCAAACTATCTGCATGTGTGGGCATACCAACGCTTCTGATGACCCTTAGCTGCTAATGTTATGGACGTAGATAAGGCAAGACATAACTTGCGTTGGCCTAAGCTTGTGGAGCTGAAATCCCTAACTCGATGGAGATATGTGGTCACCTAGCCAACAAGCTGATGTGGTGTGGAACTAACAGCTTATTGAGGATCATCCATTCTAGTAATAGAACCTGGAGCTCTTCACCCAAGCCAATCCACCCTTGATAGATTAGGGTGCCAACATGGGATGCCATACATACCGAGTGGGTAGACCAAAGAATCAAAGAGAAGAGACTTGCTCTGGGGATCTTGGATATGAGAGTGAAAGCAATGGCACTCGAGCTTGGCAAGCTGCCATACCCCTTGATTAGTCATTCTTGTATCTAAGGTCTCATTGTAACCATCATCAGGCTAAAGAAAAGAACTCCCCACTATGTGTAAGATGGAATGATTTCTATTGGCAACCTGTCAAAGATGAACTCCTCTCGATGTGTGATGGCCATGGATGTGTTGAAGATCATAACCTTGGTTTTACCAAGATTGGCCTTCAAAATGTGTCAAGTGTTGCTAGACACCCTCAGTTGAAGAGGAGAATAAGAATGTCATTTGCATAGAAGAGAACCAAGGAGCCAGCAAGAGATGACCTTGCCCCTCCTAGTATCTTGATGAAAGTCTCAAGCTGATCAATGTAAAGGCCAAACAAAATTGGTGATAATGGACAACCCTGTTGGACCCTAATCGTACTCTTGATCTTAGTATTTGTATTGTCTCGGGTGCAAATGCTGCTGAATGGCTCCACCCATTCAGGTTTTTTCTCATTGTATCTAGTTTTTTCAATCTCATAGACCCTTTGATCTTTTGAATACTTTAATAATCTCTCTTTCTCTCTATCTCCATCCTGCTCACCATCCTGCTCGACACCCTGCTGCCATCTCGCTGCCATCCCGCTGCACTCGACTCCCCCCGCTCCACTTTGTTCACCTTCCATTCGCACCAGCTCCCGTGGGCTGCTCAGAACGGGAAGAGTGCCCCCTGCGTACTGCTTGCCAGCCCCAGGTGGCCGTCACGGGCTGCTGCACCACCACGCCATGGTGGAACCACATCCTGACCCCCTCGCTCCCTCCCAAGCGAGGAGCTCTGACTATCACGGGCCTCTTCTAGGCCCCGTGGGCTGAGCAGCCTCTACTGTTGCGGGGCTGCTGGCTCTACTTGCCAGGCCATATGACTGCTATAAGCAGTCACTAGTTTGGCCTAGCCAAGGCTGGCTGCTCAGAGTAGCCCTCACAACCCTAGGCGCTGCTCAGGCTTCGTCCAGCCCCCGAGAAGTAGTGCGCAACAGTGCCCCCCCCCCAACCTGCTCTAGGCTCCAGGCTCCAGTACACACTTTCAGCACACCTCGGGCCTGCAAACATTGAAACAGAAACAAAAATCAACTCCAAGAAAATACCAGAAAACAACACACTCTTGGTGAGTACTCTCAATGCTACCTGGTAAAAAGTCTACAAGAGGCAATGTCGAAGATATTTGGGGAAAGCAGGCCTTGGAAACAGCCATGGCAGCCCTACCAATAAGAACAGCCCACAAGGGTACCTCAGATGTGATCACTTGCCTCAACAAGATATGCCTTGCGCTAATAGAAAAAATTGACAGCTTGGAGGCTACAAATGTGGCCTTGCAGGCCGAGAAAGCTCTCATAGACAAGACACTAGCCGAGATCAAGAACAAGGAGGGAAAGTACAGGAAGAGTGGAGGAAGGAAAAGGTCAAGAAAGATGAATGGGAGAAGGAGAAAGCAGGATGCGTACATGAGAAGGTCAAGCTACAAGATAAGGTATAGGCACTTGGGTCTGAATTACAGCAAATGAAAGATGCACAAGCAACCTCAGAAGGGGGCAGCAAGGCCATGGAAGAGCTCAAAGCAGAAAATGAGACTCTTAAGAGAGATGGTTACCATGCAAACCACCATGAATGATAAGCATGCTGAATTTGCACAACAGCTCACCAAAAGGAAAGAGGAGATGCTTGAATGGATAGAAGTGGTGAAAAAGGGATCCACAGCCCCCAAGAAATTGCTTATTTCTGAGATCTTGGAAGAAGAGAAAAGGAGAACCAGCAAGGCGTTGAATGTCTTAGTGAGAGGCCTAACAGTGGGAGATACTCCAATGGCAGATGCCCAAACTTTGTTCAATAAGATGGGAGTTAACCTCACATGTAAAGCAGCTTGGAGAGTCGGCAAAGTGGAGTGTTACGTTCCACTAATGTACAACCTATTCCAAATTCATAAGTCTACAATCAATCACAGGGCAGGCACACGTTTTTCCTCCCATCCAAATCTCGGTGTTAGCAAGCTCTCTCTTGTTCCCAAAAATGTACGTGAAAGCTCCTACTTGCAAATCCACCAAGCCCCAATTCCTTAGATGGATCTAGTATGCCACATGTCTTCAATCTAGGGTACTTCTTAAATGCATCTTTTCTTCTTCCTTTTTTTTTAAAAAAAAATTGAAAGAGGTATTCTCATATATTACTTCCACAAAACAGTTTCTTACATACGACTCAGACAATTTCTTACATACGGCTCAGACAAAAGACATCTCACTCAAAATACTCTGGAGGCAGGCTCTAGCGCTCTCCTTAGGCCAACTGGCCATTAGCCATTTAACTTGGATCCCTATGTCAACTACTGCTTGTTTACAAGTGAGAGAGAAGATAGCCGAACTGCTTACGGATGCATCGTAACGGGCGGACCAAACTCTATGGAGTGTGGCGTATCTACAGCGTGGCTCTATCTGGACCAAGGTCAGCACCAAAAATGGCTGCTCCTTTAGAAATGAACTGCATGCCCAAGGTTTTGGCACATCGCCCTTGCAAAATTCCCCACAGATTCCGGACCCAGGGGCATCCCCAAAATAGGTGGGTAAGTGTTTCTTCTGCGCATTTACAAATCTTGCATCCGTCATCCACGTGGAGCCACGGGACGTGACTGCCAATGGGGAGATACCCTCCGCATATTCTCCACAGAAGTAGTTAATCTTGTTATAAGGCATCGATTTCCACAGCCTCGCAAATCTGCCACTCCACGTAGCCTCAGAATCTTCTCTAAGCCACTGGTCATTAAGCTTTAGATGCCATCCCTCCTTATAAGCGAAAAGCTTGTCGAACACCTTAGGTGACAGCTTAGTCAGGGGGATATCAGCACCCCACACCCATTCCTCTGGAACTGAGCTATCTGACGGGTGGGTATTGGTGGGCCAATCGGGGGGAATCCTGAGCTTTATGCTATAGATTACATCCATTTCTTCCTGGGACAGAAGGAAATCTGCTTCAATCTGGTAAGGAGAAAGCCAGCTGCTTGTCTGCGTGTCCCAGAGGTCTTCCCAGGTGAGTAATCCTTTGGTAGTGATCTGTTCTGCCACCCTCTCGTTTGGTAGTGATCTGTACTGTGAATTTGCCGCCACCAGGCCAGGCCGCTTGCCACCAAATGGAGAGCCTCAGGGAGAAGTCCTCTATCCCTGCAGGGAGCCCTCTCCAGGAGAGCATCACTAACCCTTCTTTCCAGGCTGCCATAAGTCTGTTGAAGAAACTCCCCTTCAGACATAAGGGGGCGATCGAGAAGCCTTTAGTCCACATATCCAGTGCATCGAAGTGTTTCACCTTAGCATTGCGAACAGCATACTCTAGAAATTCGGTCCAAGGTTCCCTGGAGTCCAAGAATTGGACCCACAGTTTCATAAGGAATGAGACGGCTCTTCGCCTCAAGTCTGGGACTCCGAAGCCACCCAATTTTTTAGGTGCACACAGAATTGACCAGGAGATCCATTTCCATTTGGTCTTCTTCCATATGAAGGCCCTCATACTTTTTTCGATTAGCAGGATGTGACTTTTGAAGAAGGCACAAATAGAGAGTATGTAGAACGAGGCCGGTGCCAGTATATGCTTGATCACCGTGCATCTGCCCAACAAGCTTAGCGGGACCTTTGCCCTTGCGTCAATTTTGGCTTTAAACTTGGGCCACCACCACAAAAAGCGTTGTCTGATTGTGATTCCAGCCCCGATAGGGACTCCCAAATGCCGAATAACCTGTCCCCTAGGAATCCATTTCAAATCTGTAGCTTTCATCCACTCCGTTGGGTCTCTCCTTGAGACAAACAGAGCTTGGGATTTGTCTCAACGTCTCCTACAAAATCATAGCCAAAATGGTCGCTACGAGAATTACACATCTGATACCCGAGGTGGTCTCTAACCAACAATATGGATTTGTCAAGGGAAGACATATCCATGATAACGTACTAAACGTCATTGCTGCTCTGGAGCACGCCTGGACACAGAAGGAAGAGATTATCCTGCTCAACATCGATTTCGATAAAGCATATGACCGGGTGGAATGGGGTTACATTCTGGCAGTCATGCAAACAGTGGGATTTGGAGACAAGTTTCTCTCTCTAATAAAGGCACTCTTAGCTAATGCTTCAGCTTCCATCTCCATCAATGGCTCTGAGGTAGGGTTGTTTGAACTCAGGAGGTCTATCGGGCAGCGATGCCCCCATGAGACTTCCAGGGTCCAACTCACCTCTCTTCGCTTAGCTGTTCGCGGACGACTCCAATTCGATCTGCAAGGCTGACCTAGAGCAACTGAAGTTAGAATGAGTCTGATGAGGCCTTTATTGACATTTGGAGAGAGGGATTCCCTATTCCATATCTCGTTGGCCATTCTCACGAAATTGCCTCTGATAGCGCCCCATAATGCCTGGTAAAATTTGTTGGAATATGAAGCCAAAGTGAGTCAAAAATGTGTGTTTTAGGTGGTCTAGGTGGTGTTTTATAGTCTAGTGAGTCCTAGATGTGCCACGTGTCATATTGGGAGAAATCCCATAGACATTGTGACTTTCTAGAGTCTAGTGGGGATGATAGTTTCCAGCCTATTGTCACTATCTTCATCTCCACCTCCATCTTTTGCTGCTCCAGTTGGTGCCCACGAAGCTAAGCTATAGCTACCCACGCAGCTTCTCTTGCTGCCCACGTAGCTATCCTCTCTGCCCGCCATCTAGCTGCGCACACTCCTTCTAGCTACTCCTGCTGCTCACGCTTCTCCTGTTGCCCACAAAGCTCTATCTTCTCGCCATTTGAGCTGCCACATTGCACACCTCATCCGCCTTCTATAACGGTGTGTAGACTCCGCACTAATTTGCAGCAAGAAGATAAAGAAAAATGATCTTGATGTGAGGTACGGTCACTTCCCGGCTTCTCCGATTACTTCTCTGATTGCCCGTGGTGCTAGGCTTGCATATTGAGTGACTCTACTAGTCCTTGTGGCACCTCCAGCCTGTAAAAATACAAATCAAGAGTTCCTTATTTAGATAGACTTCTTTGCTTTGAAATGAAGTTTTTACTTTTAAGAAGCGATCCAACAAAGTTTTAATTTGTATATAATGGAGCTTATTTAGATTCAAATCCTCAAAAGAGAAGTTTTCCAAGGTGTATTGAAGTTTAAAAAGAACTTTGACATTATATTTTTCAAAAACTTTTATTGAAAAAAGATCCGGAGACATTAATCTATCTAGGTAGAGTAGTCTTCTTTTATAGTCTCGAGAAGCAAAAACTCTTGGAACAGAGGAAGTTAAAGGAACTAAAGGAGGAGGAAGTGGAGGAAGAGGAAGTGAGGGAGGCAACTCACGAACAACATGTGAGATTGCAGGAGAGCTAGGACAACCTCATAACATAACTTTAGGTTTCCATATGATGTTAGGTGTATGACGATGTTGGTAATGAGGAATGTTAAAGGGCTTGATATGAGTTCTCCACATCAAAGGGTTCTTTTTAGAGGTTCTTTTATTTTTACAAAGAGTTGATTTTCCTTCCAAATTAAAACCTCTTGGGAAGAAAGTGTGTAAAGTTCTCATCCAAAACAATTCACGAGGACGAGCAGCCTTGTAAAAATCCTTGGCATAAGACGGAACTTCTGCCATCATTTCATGTGACATGCATAAAGCAGTTTTGCACTTGCCAGCTTCTTAAGCCGCAGACTCAACAGGCAGGATCTGTGACAAATATGCCTCTCATAGCTACCCACACAGATTCTAAGCCGCCGACTCCACAGGCAGGATCTGTGACAAATATGCCTCTCATAGCTACCCACGCAGATCCTTAGCCAATTCTGCATGGTTCGAATTGTATAGCATACCATCAAACTCACTTAACCCTCACTTCAGCTGCAATGTCATTGCCAGTTCACACCCGGTCAAGCATCTTGATTGTCAATGTCTCTGATTCATTGCCCTTGCCAGCTGATGTACAGATGTTTGATAGCATTACATAGGATGCTGTAGTCCATGGATTGAGTTCGGAAACATGCCTTGCAACACGTTCTCCACGTTCCACATCAAGCTGGTTTCTGCAGGCACCCAGCAGAGTCATCCATGTCACAGCAGTAGGTTGAAATGGCATCTCACTAATCAGTTCCTCTGCTTCATCCAACCGGCCTGCCCTGGCAAGTATGTCAATTATGCAGTCCAAATGCTTGACACTGTGTGTATTCCCATGCCCTTTACTTATAGAAATGAAAATTTGGCAATCCTCATCCAACAGACCAGCTCGGCTAATGGCAGAAAGGAGGCTGACCATGGTGAGCTTGTCGGCTGTTACTCCTGCATGCTGCATCCTGTCAAAGACTTCAATGGCCCCATCACCATGTCCATGTTGGGCATGAGCTGCAATCATGGTTGTCCAAGAGATAATGTCCAGCTTTGGCGTTTCACCAAAAAGCCTTTCTGCTTCCTTCAAGCTTCCACATTTACCATACATATTGACAAGGGCAGTCCCCACAACTGCATCCGCCTCAAACCCACTCTGCATTATGTAGGTATGCATTTGCTTTCCTCTGTGTAGGGCTTCCTGGCTAGCACAGGCATCAAGGACACTTAGACAAGTAACCTTATCTGGCATGATCCCTTCCAACAGCATCTGCCCAAACAGTTCTAGGGCCTCCTTCCCT
>NC_141607.1:44298327-44375827 GCF_047967505.1 Dipteris shenzhenensis
TCCACACTCTCAAAGCATGTATACAAAAGATATGTCTCTCACACACACGCACAAAAAGGTCATATCGACATGCCAATCAATTTAATGATCAACGGTACACTACATGCACATGGATGCATGTTTTAGAAAAGATGCTGCCACTAAAGAGGATGCGTAGAAAGAGCCCACCGCCTCAACCACAGAACCCCCTCCAGAGTTCGCAACCATCTACATCCTCTCAACCACGGAGACCATAGGCATTCATGGTCCAAAGCGATAGCTTCGAAGAAGATTCAGTGCATGACCAAGCAAAACAAATGCCACCCCAATCACAACCGGCCTACACAACCATAACAAGGCCCAATATCTGGAACTTGTCTGGCCACCCACATCGACTTATGCTCTCTCCCAGGAAGCAACATCTTACCTAGAGCAACGGGGTCTAGGCAATTTGCATGAGAGCCTCAAATCCTTGGAGGATAGTCTTACCCTGACCACCTACATCAAGGACTTTCTCCATTCTTACTACTCCAGCAATGCAAAGGATGGCAAGTATGGTACAATCACTGTGTCAAGTATCGTGTTCATCGGATATGCTTTGGATGGTCAAACTTGCCCACAAACCCTATTTTTCACTAAGTGTTAGGCACGATACTTTGCTCAATATCTCAACACTCCCCCTCGAGCTCAATCCCAATTCCTGCACACCAAGCAGGTCTCTAAACTTGTGTAGCTTCTTTGTGCCCAATGCCTTTGTGAATATGTCAACTACTTGATCCTCTATGCTGACATAAACTAGATCATCAAAACCTACTAAGACCTTCTCCCACACATAGTGATAATGCACCTCAATGTGCTTTGTTCTAGCATGATAGACTCGGTTATTTGCCAAGTGTATACTACTCATGTTGTCACAATAAATGACAACTGGCCCATCTGTAGGCTGATGCATATCATAAAGTAGCTTATGCAACCAAGCTACCTCAGATGCAGCAGCCATGGCTGCACCCCTGTACTCAGCATCTGTGCTTGATAAGGCAACTATAGGCTATTTCTTTCTGCTGCAAGTGACTGCAACACTCCCAAAAGAGAACATATATCCACTTGTAGATCATTTATCACAAATACTACCAACCTAATCAGCATCAGTGTATCCATGCAACTGTATCTGAACCCCAGTCTCATAAAATAGTCCATACTGCAATGTGGACTTCACATACCTCAGTATGCGTCTAGCCGCATCCAAATGCAGTTTCCTTGGAGCCTGCATAAACTGATACCAACCCAATAGCATATCTCAAATCTAGCCTGCTAATAGTCATATAAATCAAACTTTCTACTATGCGTATGTACATAGTAGGGTCTTCCAGAAGCTCACCTACATCTATGCTTACCTTCACATTCTACTCCAAAGGAATTGAAATAGGCTTACAGCCTGTCATCCAATATTTGGACAACATGTCCAATCCATATTACCTCTGCAAGAGCCATATCCCACTTGTGGATCTAATCACCTCAATGCCCAAGAAGTAACGCAGCTCTCCCAAATCCTTCATCTCAAACTTCTGCTTCAATAGCATTTTCACATGAAGGATATCTTCATCACTATCACCTATGATGATCAAATCATCAACATAAATGACAAGCAGCATAATGCCTTTCTCTATTTTTCTCACATAAAGTGAGAAATCTTCCTTGGAAATCTGAAATCCAATAGTCCACAGGATACCTGGCTCTAGTAGACCTACACAAAATAGGCTCACTACTAGGTGCTCTCAAAACATCCCTTGTCTTCCTTACTCTAGGTGTAACAACAGAAGGAATACCCAACTCATCATCAAGGCTCTATTCTGAGCCACTAGATTCACCATCCACATAAGAGTGACCTGCATTCTCATCATTAACGGGCTGATCTACTTTCTCTTTTCCTTTTCGTGATACTTGCATACCACTATCTACATTGCTTTGAGGAGATCCTCCTGATCTCAATCGGCCTGTCCATGGCGAAGTATGTGAACCACTACTAGAGGACACTACAGGTCCACTAATATTTTGTTATTGTTGCTATGAATTCTATGCAGCATTACCATTTTGTGCATCTACATCATCAATCACATTTACTGATTTATACCAGCTGCTCATCTCATCAAAAACAAGATCTTTGCTCACTGTAAACTTATGACTAGAAGGGTTATAGCATCTATACCATTTCTGCTGTAGAGAATAACCAATAAAGATGCACTTCTCAGCTTTTGGATCCCTTTTCTACTCAAAAGCATAAAGAAGCATCTTGTGATGGGACACTTGTCAAAATCCTCCTAAAAGGACAATTGATGGTGACCCATGCCCTTATGTCACAAAGGGGTGAAAGAATCTACTGCCAGCAAGTGTAATAGGGTGAAGAAAGGTGAGAATTGCACTATAAAAGAAGCCCCTCCCCTCTCTCTCAAGCATCTCATTTTCTCCTTGTAGCCTTGCCGTTGCCTTGTATCTAGCTCCTTCCATGCCTCTCCTTTCCCTTGAGCCTTAGCCCCTCTCTTCTTTGTAGTTCTCTCCCATTGGGAAGCTTTCCTGGCTTCCAGATTCAAGATCTTCCCTTTTTTTCCCATTTTCTCATATTTTTTTCCTCTTTGCTTGGGAGCTCCATTTCTTGGGGGGGTCACTATGTATTAACCCTCTATACCATGTGCGTTCAAGGCCTATTTCTAAAATCCCTTATCTGTAAATTTTTAATTAATAAAATGTACCCCTTTTCTATACAAATCTGTTAATTTTTAGAAATGTGAATTTTCATTATACAAAATGTCCCCCTCTATAGTCCCTTATGTATATTTATTTCTATAAATTTTAGAAATAAAAAATATTTTTCTATTGAACTCACATGATAGGGTTACATATGATGAGTGACCCCCCCGAGCTCCATTTGTGCTCATGTATGGCTTGTTTTGGGATCTGTTCTGAAAAGGATTCTCTACCCTTTATGGCAACCTCATTCCAATATGTACTATGGAAGCAACCCCTTCAATAAGAGAAATCGTTGCCTTTTCCTATTGCTCAAGTCGCTCATGGACTGTTTTGGTACCCGGTCATAAAATGGCCATAACTTTTTGCTCCCTACTCCGTTTTGGTCGAAACCTATATCAAAATCTTCGTCTCTTTGAGCTCTATACATTTATTTCTTTAGTTTTATGTTCTGATTTGCTGAAAAAATGTTACAGTTTGTAGAATATAGTAGACTTGGATTTGGGATAGTTTTGGAGTCTGTTACTAAAATGGTCCTAACTTCTTATCTCTTGTTCCATTTTTCGTGAACTATATGTCAACATTCTTGTATTTTCAAACCCTACAAGCATGCATTCTTTGTTTTGGATTTTGAGGGTCAAAGAAAGAGCTATTTCCATGCTATCATAGCTGTATTTTTATTTCCAATAATTGTGGGTTCTCTTGTGTTAAGCTTTATCAAGATGATGCGACCCAACAACCCCATACGTCAAAATGTGCCCTACCAATTTAGCCCCTTCACTTACATCCATATAGTTCTTAGTATGAAAATTTTCTTTCAATAGAGGCTTGCTCTTACATTTGGCACCGAACGCTTGGTAGAAATCAATGCTTCCCCTCAACCTTTCCTCTTTCCCATGTTGAACTATGATCTCACCTTTGATGTTTATGTCTTTATCTTGCTTTGATTTGTCTATTTTCCTTTCCCTCTTGTTCTTTTGACTCTAAGTGACTATAATTAAGCCCCCAAATTCTGTGTCACAATAGATGTTTGTATATGCCTCCTTAAGCTTTCTCATTTGCAAGGTGACCTTTGCTTATTGAGGAATGTCTTCAGTGGTATTGGACCATTGGTCCAAGACTTGTGCTTGTGAAGTGCTAGCCTCTTGACCGGTATCAAGTTGGTCCTTTAAGATTCTGCATTCCCTTGTAAGCTCATCAATGCTGAAGGCACGCATTGCTAAAGATTGTTTCATTTCTTCAAGCTTGTCTTTGCAATCCTGGAGGTCTTCTTCTTTGTGAATTAGAGTGAATCAAGCTTGTGCCACTACCTCCATCTCTTGAGCATGTGCGGATGTCAAGGAGTTATAGTAGGTCTGTAGGATTGCCATTGCTTATATTGCTATTGTCAACTGTGTTTGACTTTGGTGGAGATTGGAGGTCACATCCCTCACTGTCTTCTCTTGAGCTTGGAGAGCTTGGTTCATGTGCACTTCTTCTACCTCCTTTTCATCTATCTGTGCCCAAAGTGCCTTGACCTCTATGGTGATTGCCTGGAATTGGTCTTTGATTTCTGTTGCAATCTATCTTTCCAATTCTGTTGCATATTCTTCCTTGGCCCAGCTAGTGAATAGTTCTGACATTTGGATCATTTGGCTAGCTTGATGTTGGAGAATGACAGATGGTGATGAGGTCTGGTGATACTTCTGATACAAGTGGTGCCCATGTAGCCAGCCCGATGATTCTGTAGTACTTGGGGGAGGTTGTTCCAATGGCAATGGTATTTC
This sequence comes from Dipteris shenzhenensis, assembly GCF_047967505.1. Classification (NCBI taxonomy): domain Eukaryota; kingdom Viridiplantae; phylum Streptophyta; class Polypodiopsida; order Gleicheniales; family Dipteridaceae; genus Dipteris; species Dipteris shenzhenensis. The sequence goes on from NC_141607.1 coordinate 44,302,815, forward strand.
AATCCCTTGTGTACAATAGTCATACTGTTGATCTGGCACTAGCTCCCCTTGTGGCTTATCGACTGGCATGGCATCGATGGGCCGTTCTGTAGCCTCAGGCTCTAGTGCCAATCTTTCCTCAAGTTTTTTGTGCTGATCTTGCCTTGGGCTTTGGTTGTTGCTACTATTGTTGGGGATATATTGGTTGCAGTGGTGCACCGAGCTGTTGCATCTCGTGGGGAAATTCCTCAATCCTAACCTCTAGAATAGGAAATTCTTCTAAGGCATCTACACTTATCAATGTGATAGTAGAAGATGTTGGTGACAGCTCCCATACTGGTAAGAAGGGTATATCCAACTCCTCGATTGTTTTTGGCGACTAGGGCAGAGTCTAGTTCTTTTTTGATGATTATAGCCAATAAGTGTGGAATTTTACATTTTTGGCCTGATGTTGGCTCTTTCCTACTACTTTCATAGGAAGAACTGGGTTTTCTATGTTTGCAGGGTTTTGAGGCTTTTTGTCACCTACAGATATATTGAGATTGTCAGTTGTAGTATATGTGTAGCTTAGGACCTTGAGTCGTGTTCCGATGAGAGACATAGGCTTAAGTGTGGTAAGCAAACAAAGTGCATGCATCTGTAGAAGGAACATAAATCATCTTTGTTGAGGTAATGAAGTCTTTCGCCTTCATTGGTGGTTGTAGGGTTTAGGAGGAGTTTAAGGGTTAGAAGGAGGTTCTAGTGTTAGAAGGAGGTTCTAGGGTTCAGAAGGATGTTCCAGGTCTCAGAAGGAGGTTCCAAGGTTCAGAAGGAGTCCATGGGGTTAGAAGGAGGATCCAGGGTTCAGAAGGAGGTTCTAGGGTTCAAAAGGAGGTTCCAGGGTTCAGAAGGAGGTTCCAAGGTTAGAAGGAGGTTCCAGGGTTTAGAAGGAGGTTCCAGGGTTCAAGGTAGAGTACATGGTGGAGAACTCGTCTCCCTCATAGATCATGGAGTTTTAAGGGTTGAGGAACAAAGGGTTTAGGGGAGCATAGGAGTGGGAGAGGAAGAAGGTGTAAGAGCATGGGGGAAAGAAGAGAGAGGAGGGAGGAGGAGGAGAGAGGAGGAGGGAGGAGGAGGGAGGAGGAGGACGAGGAGGAGAAGGAGGAGGAGGAAGGAGGAGGAGGGAGGAGGAGAGGGAGAGAGTGGGTTGCAGGGTTGGAGGAGAGGGGAGAAGGGTTGCAAGGTTAGGACATGCTTTTGGATGTGCAGTGCAAGGAAGCATGGACACTTGAGACAAATGCTTGGAATACCAAAGTAGACTCAACACAATGCCCCAAAGAGTGTGGGCTTCATTCCATTATGGGGTATTTATACAAGTTGGAGAGCTTCTCTCTCTGCATGTAACACAAAGTTGTAACACAAAGTCATATCACAAAGTTGTAACACAAAGTTGTATCACAAAGTTGTAACACAAAGTTGTAACACAAAGTTGTGTCACAAAGTTGTAACACAAAGTTGTGTCACAAAGTTGTAACACAAAGTTGTATCTAGAAGTTGTAACACAAAGTTGTATCACAAAGTTGTATCACAAAGTTGTAACACAAAGTTGTATCACATTCCCTTTCTACATAAGTTCGTGTTGGCACAGAGTCAACACACTCCTGGATCCATTTTATTACCCGTCCTTGGGTTATGGCTTATTGTGATCAGGTACCTGGGTTGCCATGTTTTTAGTCCAATGGCTATGGAACTTGTGTCGTGCTAGTCGATCTTGCCGTAAATCCTTAGCACCATACAATTTTTGCACAGTTTCCAGGTAGCCTGTATCCACCATCATTTGCTCGAAGAGAGATAGGTGGCGTGCCTCCAAGAAGATCACTCTTTGATAGAGCCGGCTTGTAATCTGAGCATCAATCCTTTCATTGGGATTAAAGCTGAGTGGAGGCAAATGGGAATCAAGGTAACATGGGACCTCCAGAATGAATTCCAATGTTTTACAGAATATGGCACTTTGGCGAAGGAAGTGATCGATGTTCCCGCACATTATTTGTTCATGCTGCTGAAGTGCTCAGACCATGATGCCTTGGATATTCCATTCTACACTAGAGTAGGGTTCGATCATTGGCCAATTAATGACTCGATCTTCAACTAGAGTGTGTATGTTTGCTTCCCATTTTTTATGCCGTGGAACTGCATAGAACTTGGGATGGGTTCTAAGACATGGAGGTGCCCGTAAGTACTTCTTTAAGAAGATTACATCAAAGAGCTTGGGACAGCGCCAATCAAGTTGTGGATCCAATTTGCTAATCCAACTTTCACTAATTTGAACGAAGGTTGGTAGGAAAGTTATCCAGGGTCCATCCACCGCGAGTTTTCATATCAAGATATTTGCTCCAAAATTCCTTGATGGGGTTACTAGGAAGTGGTATCTCATCAAAATCATACCCATCATTGGAACTTGGCATGGGTGTACAAATTGGATTATCCGGATCCTGATATTCAAAATCAAATACTGTGTCATTTTCTGCTGATGGAAGCACCAAAAGTTTCGGAGGTGATGACAGGGCAAGGAGAGAATCGGGGGACATTGGGGAGAAATATGGCAGAGTGATAGTGGCAGAAGGGGGAGTAGAGGGGGGGGGAAGAACTGGGCAAATGGTTTAAGCAGCTTGGTAATCCTCAACAAGGGTAGGATTAGCAAGGGAGGGGAAAAAGCTAGGTGTGAGGGGCTCGTAAGTTTGTGATTGTTGGGTAAGTTGAAAATGGTGAGAGGCATGAGCAAAGAGACAATGGAGGGAATAGATGCTAGGATTGAGAGCTCGGGGAAGGTCAAGAGGGTGGTAGCAGCAAGGGGAAGTGACGTTATGATGTTGGCAGAAAGAGTGGTTAGATATGGGAAGTTGGATGTGAGATAGGCCTTGTCATCTTTCGACACTTCTTTTTGGTGGTGCGATGGGATGATCAACTGCATGGGTGGGATGTCGGTTATGTCATGCCATGCAAATAATAGGGATGGCCATTGTAGCAATGGCAACAAACCTGCAATAACCCTGAGGGGAGGACTACCCATGAGGAAAACATATGCAATGAAAGCATCCATCCTAAGTGTTATGAACTCGGCATGTGTAGACAGGCAGAAGATATTTTTCTCATCTTCAGACAAGTCTTGGCAAATTATGCGTAGGGTTTTAGCTCCAATGGAACGTTCCTAGTTGATTGTTGGATGAGCAGATATGATCCTGATTTGGAGTTGCTTCCATTGGATAAGCACGCGTGCGTTGAGGTGATCTTCCACTTGTAGAGCAGCCACAAGCTCTGGGTACACCACGGTTGTGCATTGTAGTGGGGCATCATTGATGTTGTCTTCTAATGCCTCATTGTTGTGCACTAGCAATTGGAGTTCAAGCTTGGACATGATTATTTTTTGGGAGTTCATCTCATTCATTTTTTCTTTGTATTGTGCATGTAGTGTACCATTGATCATTAGATTGATTGGCATGCTAGTATGACCTTTCTGTGTATGTGTGTGGGAGAGAGATCTTTTTTTATACATCCTTTGAGAGTGTGGAATGAAAGTGTGTGGTACAATTATTCATGCCATCATCTATGTGTCTAAGAGAAAGCGTGTGAGTGCACGTGACCTAGTAGCTAAGTAGGGACTAACTATATGCTTTTCTTGCTAGGATTTTCATAGGGCAGCTAGAACTCATTCATCACTTCTGAGCTCTAGGTAAAATCGATTGATGCTACCTATATGTGCGAAGATGTACATATGCAAGTGAGTGCTTGTGATACAATCTAATCCTAACTAAGGAAGACTTGGTTTCCCAAATCTTCGTTTTTGTTAGGGATGGCTTGCGTGTTGATGTAGTAGCACTTCAGTCGACTCCCGTTTATTGTTGTGTAGAATTGGACTCCATCCAATGTTTCAAGTAGCACAACTACGATGGGATTCATCTTTCATACTCGGTAGATACTTCAGTTTCCCCTTGTGTACTTTGGCATTGTATAACAGAACTAAGTCGCCTTCCTTGATGTCTTTAGCTTTCAGATTTCTATCAAACCATGCCTTTCTTCTGTGTTTTTTTGTTGTCATGGCATGGTAGGCGACTAGTCTTGTCTCTATCAAACCATGCCTTTCTTCTACCTTTTATTATTGTCATGGCATGGTAGGCGACTAGTCATGTCTCTGTATGCTTTTCCAACTGACAGAGCCTTTCTTTCAAGGAGTCATGGTCACCCATGTGTTCCTGTACTGTGATGCGTAGACTCGGTATTACAAATTCGAGTGGGACCACAGCTTCGAGGCCGTACACCAATTGAAAAGGTGTGTTTCCTGTATTGACCTTGAATGTGGTTTTGTATGCCCATAAGACCGCATTCAGTTTCTCTACCCAATCAGAACGCTGTGGTTCTACTACCTTGGTGAGGATATTGCATATGATTTTGTTGGTGTATTCTGCGAGTCCATTCCCTTGGGGGTAGTAGGGTGTGCTTTTTCTATGGATTACCATGAAGCCAGACAACAATTCTTGGATTACCTCATTGACAAAATTTGTGCCTCTATTCGACACAATTTCAATGGGGCATCCGAACTGAGTGATCACATTTTTGTATAAGAATCTTGCTATGCTTCTGGCATCTGACTTTCTGACTGCTTTAGCTTCAGCCCATTTTGTAAAGTAATCAGTGGCCACAATGATGTAGCATGCCTGTGTTCCTTTTGCTGCTGGATGTATGGGACCCACATAGTCAATCCCCATTTTTCAAATGGTTGTTGTGCAACAATTGGTGTTAGGGGATTGAATTCTTTGTGTTGTGGTTTAATAGTCCATTGGCATACATCACATCCCTTTACATATTCATATGCATCTGCCCACAGTGTTGGCCACCAATAGCCTGCGAGGAGAACTTTTCTTGCTATGGCTTCCCCTTGGAAGTGTCCTCTTGCAATGCCTTCATGGACTTCACTCAGGATTGGCATGATCTCATCAGGCATTACACGTCTTCTTAATATCTGGTCCTTGCCCATCTTGTACAGCTGTCCTATAATGAGTTAATAGGGTGCAGCTTTTAGAATCAATTTTCTGGCATCTATTGCTTTCATGTCAAGGGTGGTCTTCCTGCCATTAAGTACCCAATGATATCTCCACACCACTCTGAAACAACATCTATCTGAAATAGTGTGGCATCTGGTAAGTCATCTTCTACTCCAGTGGCTTCTTCTTCGAACTTGACCCAAGACATGTGATCAGCAATGTAGTGTTGGGCACCTTTGCAAACCATGATTTTGAAGTTGAATTCTTGAAGCAAGAGGAGCCATCTGGTTATTCTTCCTGTGGTACACGGACGGTTCACAAGATAAATCAATGCTTGATGGTCGGTGTAGAAGACAAAATCATTGGCCAATAGATAGTGCCAAAATTTGTTTACACTATACACCATTGCTAGAGCTTCTCGTTCTGTGGTTGTATAGTTGATCTCTGCATCATTGAGTTGTCGACTGGCAAAGTAGAAGGGGTAGTCTTTCTTATGTTCACCAGGTTGACAAAGCACACTCCCAATTGCATTCTTGGATCCATCAGTATGAACGTGAAAATCAATATCCCAATTGGGAGATATAAGGATGGGTGCTGTGATTAGGCGCCACTTTAAAAGCTCAAAGCCTTGGTTGCACTCTTTGATTCATAAGAACTCCACTAATAATTTGTAAAGTGGTCTAGCTATCATGGCATACCACAATATAAATCTTCTATAATAGTCGGCATGTCCCATAAAGACCTGTACACCTTTGGAATTTGTAGGAGGAGGCAATTCCATGATGATTTTGATTTTGTCCATGTCAGTTGCGATCCCATGTTGAGAGACGATGTGGCCCAAAACAACTTCGTGGGTGACCACGAATTGGCATATTTTGTTGGATTTAGGGAGATGCCATACTCCATGCATTTGATTAGTACTTCTTCAAGACATTTGAAGTGGTCCTGTTTGTTTGAATGGATGCACAAATCATCCAAGAACACCTGTAAAAACTTATTCAAAAATGACTTGAAAGCTGTGAACATGACTCGCTGGAATGTGGCCGAGGCATTACAAAGGCCGAATGGCATGACTCTATATGCAAAAATACCCCATTCTGTAGCAAATGTTGTTTTTGATTGGTCTTGAGGAGCAATTTGCACTTGGTTATAGCCACTGAAGCCATCCAAGAAGCTATATATTTCGGATCTTGCACCTTTTCCAACACTGTTTCTATTAAAGGTATGGGATAGTGATCCCTAATTGTGGCGACATTCACATTTTTTAAGTTTATGCATATTGTGAGCTTCTTGTTGTGTTTAGGTACAATGACAATGGGTGAAACCCAATCAGTGTGCTCTATCTCGTAGATGAATCCGGCATCTAGGAGTTTTTCCAGCTCGTCATAAACCATGGTGCCATATTTAGGATTTGTGCGATAAGATTCACATCCTTAGGGTGAGCATCTTCCCTTATAGGTATCGTGCATACTGCCACTTCTAGTGAAATTCCTTTCATCTCTTTATATGACCATGCTAGGCAGTCACGGTATTCCATTAGGAGTTCTTTGAGTTTGGTTTCATCTTCTTGACAAAGCTGTTGTGAAGATAGTGGGAGAGAGGGAAGGAGACTCACTTGAGGCTTTCTCACATTCACAATGGGGGAATACACACAAAGGTGGAGGCTGAAAACAGTTTTCCTCTTCTTAGTTGTGAAAGCCAAAAGAACACAAGTACAAAGAAATAGAAGAACCCTATATGTGGGTCTCAAACCAAACTCAACTAACTAAGGTGGCATACTAACTGAGCCACGAACTAGTGTAGATAAGGATAGCTGTCATCCAGCTATTATTCGTGGGCGGTGTACCAACCGCATCTCCAGCTAACAAGTCGGTGACATAAATGCACAACAGTCACCCTGGCATATCGCGAGTGGAGCTCGATATCTCAACACTCCCCCTCGAGCTCAATCCCAAATCCTGCACACCAAGCAGGTCTCTGAACTTGTGCAGCTTCTCTGCACCCAATGCTTTCGTGAATATGTCAGCTACCTGATCCTCTGTGCTGACATAAACTAGATCAATAAGACCTAGTAAAACCTTCTCCCGCACATAGTGATAATGCACCTCAATGTGCTTTGTTCTAGCATGAAAGACTGGGTTCTTTGCCAAGTGTATACTGCTCATGTTGTCACAATAAATGACAACCGGCCCATCTGTAGACTGATGCATATCATAGAGTAGCTTATGCAACCAAGCTACCTCACATGCAGCCATTGCTGCACCCCTGTACTCAGCCTCTGTGCTCGACAAGGCAACTGTAGGCTGTTTCTTGCTGCTCCAAGTGACTGCAGCACTCCCAAAAGAGAACATATATCCATTGGTAGATCGTCTATCAGAAACACTACCAGCCCAATCAGCATCAGTGTATCCATGCAATTGTATCTGAACCCCAGCCTCATAAAATAGTCCATACTGCAATGTGGACTTCACATACCTGAGTATGCGTCTAGCCGCATCCAAATGCGGTTTCCTTGGAGCCTACATAAACTGACTTACCAACACAACAGCATAGCTCAAATCTGGCCTGGTAATAGTCATGTAAATCAAACTTCCTACTATGCGTCTGTACATAGTAGGGTCTTCCAGAAGCTCACCTGCATCTGTGCTCAGCTTCACATTCAGCTCCAAAGGAACTGAAATAGGCTTACAGCCTGTCATCCCATATTTGGACAGCATGTCCAATCCATACTGCCTCTGCAAGAGCTGTATCCCACTTGGTGATCTAATCACCTCAATGCCCAAGAAATAACGCAGCTCTCCCAAATCCTTCATCTCAAACTTCTGCCTCAATAGCATTTTCACATGAAAGATATCTTCATCACTATCACCTGTGATGATCAAATCATCAACATAAATGACCAGCAGCATAATCCCTTTCTCTGTTTTTCTCACATAGAGTGAGAAATCTGCCTTGGAAATCTGAAAGCCAATAGTGACAAGATACTGTCCTATCTTGTCAGACCATGCTCTAGGTGCTTGCTTCAAGCCATACAAGGCTTTCTTCAACCTGCAAACAAACTCAGGATGAGTAGCATGAACATAACCTGCTGGCTGCTCCATAAAGACCTCTTCTTGCAAATCACCATGCAAGAAGGCATTCTTTACATCCATCTGATGTAAAGACCATCCCTTTGATGCAGCCATAGCAATGACTACTCTTACGGTTGCCATCCTTGCAACCGGGCTGAAAGTTTCTTCATAATCAATGCCATATGTCTGTGCATACCCCTTGACAACTAATCTTGCCTTGTATCTATTCACAGAACCATCTGCATTGTGCTTGATCTTATAAACCCACTTACAGCCAATTGCATTCTTGCCTTTAGGCAAAGGCACCAATTCCCATGTAGCATTAGCATCCAAGGCATCCATTTCTTCATCCATGGCTTTCTCCCATTTTTCATTTCCCATGGCTTGCTCAAAAGAAGTGGGTTCTGGTTCCTGTATCACTTTGACCATATAGGCATAGTGAATGGCTGTAAATCCATCATATTTCAGCCTATCCACAGGATACCTAACCCTGGTAGACCTGCGCAAAATAGGCTCACTTCCAGGTGCTCTCAAAACATCCCTGGTCTTCCTTACTCCAGGTGTAACAACAGAAGGAATGCCCAACTCATCATCAATGCTCTGCTCTGAGCCACTGGATTCACCATCCACACAAGAGTGACCTGCATTCACATCATACATGGGCTGATCTACCTTCTCTTTTCCTTTTCGTGATACCTGCGTACCACTCTCTGCATTGCTTTGAGGGGATTCTCCTGATCTCAATCTGCCTGTCCATGGCGAAGTATGTGAACCACTGGTAGAGGACACTCCAGGTCCACTGATATTTTGTGATTGCTGCTGTGCATTCTGTGCAGCATTACCATTTTGTGCATCTTCATCAATCATCACATTTACTGGTTTATACCAGCTGCTCATCTCATCAAAAACAACATCTCTGCTCACTGTGAACTTGCGTGTAGAAGGGTTATAGCATCTATACCCTTTCTGCTGCAGAGAATAACCAATAAAGACGCACTTCTCAGCTTTTGGATCCAACTTGGACCTCAACTCATCTGGCACATGGACATAGGCAATGCAACCAAAAATCTTCAAATGAGAAATATCTGGTTTCCTACCAGTATACATCTCCTCTGGCGTCATGCCATGTATTGCTGCAGTGGGAGTCCTGTTCATTATATAGACTGCTGTAGCAACTGCTTCAGCCCAATAATAATCTGGTAGATCTTTTTCATTTAGCATAGCCCGAGACACCTCTCCAATATGCTTGTTTTTTCTTTCTGCAATTCCATTTTGCTGTGGGGTATGACTGCATGAATATTGCTGCTTTATACCATGCTCCTGCAAGAACCTTGCAAACTCATTTGAGAGGTACTCTCCCCCTCCATCTGACCTTAGGCATTTTATTTGCAGGCCTGTTTCTTTTTCAACCATAGCTTTGAAAGCTTTGAAGTGCCCAAACACTTCACTTTTCTTTTTCATAAAATACACCCACAGTTTTCTGCTGAAGTCATCAATAAATGTGACAAAATAGTGAAGCCACCAATAGATGCAGCTTTAGTAGTCCACACATAAGAGTGGATTAATTCCAATGGCTTTTTACTCTCTTGAGCATGCCTAGGAAAAGGTTTCCTTGACTGTTTCCCAAATTGACAGGCTTCACAAACCTTGTGCATTTCTGCAACCTTGAATTTAGGCAATCCTGCAACAATATTTTGGGCTTGCATTGATTTAAGTCGCTGTATATTAACATGACCAATGCGTTTGTGCCAGATATCAATATCTGCAACTACACTGGTCCCATGTGCAAACATTGCTGCACTCAATTCAGGCATGTCCGCATCCAACATAAACATCCTGCCCTTGTTCTTTCCTTTTGCTATCAAGCGACCATTATTTTTCATATCCTCAACAAAGCATCCATGAGGATTAAATCTGACCTGCAAGCCCTGCTCAACCATCTGACCAACAGAAACCAGGTTCTTGGTGATGTTCGAGACATGAAATACATCAGACAAGTATTTCTTTTTCCCATCCTGCATAGACAAAGGAATTTTGCCAATCTGCACAATAGGATGTGCAGTATCATCACCAGTCTCCACAAATCCTGGCTTTTCCATCTTCCTTGAATCTTGCATCCATTCTGCATGACCTGTCATGTGGTTTGACGCACCTGAGTCAACATACCACACATCATTTTGTTCTTCTGCACTTGTCACAGAATTGGTCATATGCTGCTCCAATAGATGCTCATTTCTGTCATCACCCTGCCTGCTAGAAGATGCATAATTGCCTTGCTGCAATTTTCCACTCATAATGTCATTCTGCTTTTTATAGCAGTCCTTAGCCATATGACCCATTTTGCCACAATAGTAGCATTCAACATTGCTGTTTGCATTTTGGCTTCTCTGCCATCCACCACGGCCTCTTTGGCTCCCCCTGCCTCTAGAGTTACCACGTCCTCCTGCATAGGACTGGTTTTCTTGCGTTTGCTGCATATTCTGATTTCTACCACGGCCTGCAGATCGGCCTCCTCTACCTCTACCTCTACCTCTGCCAGCATTTGAGTAGAAGACAGTTTCTTTTGAAGTTCCTGCTGAAGAAGATGCACCCCCATTTCTCTGCTCTTCAGAAATTAGAAGAGCAATCAACTCCTCAAAATCAGGAAAGTTTTCACGGACGGCAATGGATGTCCGGAACTGTGCATAATCCTTTCCTAGACCATTCAAGGTCACAGAAACCAAATCATCATCATCCACTGGCGACCCAATGGAAGCAAGTGCATCCGCAATTTTCTTCACCTTCATGTGGTAGTCATTGATGCTCATGTTTTCTCTCTGCACATTGTGCAGCTCCTGCTTGAGCTGCATTTTCCTGGCTTGCGTATTTGTGCTGTACATTTTTGCCAAAGTATCCCATGCCTCCTTTGGCGTATTTGCATCCTGAATATGCACAATCATGGAGTCCGAAATACTGATAGACAGCCAATACATAACTTTCCTGGCTCTCTCATGCCATCCTTTGAATGCCTGCATTTCCTGTTGACTGGGAACATTAGGAAGAACAGGTTCTTCTTCATTTCCTGTAATGAATTCCCAATAGCCTTTTCCCATCAAGAAATTCGTCATTCTAAACTTCCATGCCTGGAAGTTGTTCTTGTCAAGCTTTTCAGTGATAATCTGCGAAAGAGAATCAGATGCCTTTACAGAACACTGCAAAAAATTCTATCACTGCAAAAAACACAGCTTTTGCCTCACACGGGCAGATCTGCGAAACTGACGAAAGTGGTATTCCACCACACAGTCACTTTCTAGTGACGATTTTGCATCAACAGGCAACAAGCATGAATCTGCAACTCCCAGTATCTCTGCACACAGGCATACGATGCAATTTCTGCGGCACCTTTCCACCGACCAGCCGCGCAGTGGTCGCACAGCAAAAAACAGGGCGTTTCTCTGAGTGCCTGCGAAGAACTTCCGCCTTCAAAACGGGCCCCGAAACGCCCTCTCCCGCAGCATATACTGCGCTCTCGCCACACCGCGAAGGGCGTCTCAATCTGAAACAGTGCACTCCTGCACTTCTGGCTGTGCTACCTGCAGAGATTTGCTCCCAAACTCGAAATAGGAAAGCAACACTGGTCCTCTTACCAGGACACCACGAACTTGGCTTGCTTTCTTGAGCTCCTTACCACGAACAAGGCTCTGATACCATGTGAAGATAGTGGGAGAGAGGGAAGGAGACTCACTTGAGGCTTTCTCACATTCACAATGGGGGAATACACACAAAGGTGGAGGCTGAAAACAGTTTTCCTCTTCTTAGTTGTGAAAGCCAAAAGAACACAAGTACAAAGAAATAGAAGAACCCTATATGTGGGTCTCAAACTCGGGGGGGTCACTCATCATATGTAACCCTATCACGTGAGTTCAACAGAAGGATATTTTTTATTCCTAAAATTTACAGAAATAAATATACATAAGGGACTATTTAAAATAATTTTGGAAAAAATTTATAGATTTGTATAGAAAAGGGGTACATTTTATTAATGAAAAAATTTACAAATAAGGGATTTTAAATTTAAGCCTTGAACGCACGTGATATAGAGGGTTTATACATAGTGACCCCCCCGAGGTCTCAAACCAAACTCAACTAACTAAGGTGGCATACTAACTGAGCCACGAACTAGTGTAGATAAGGATAGCTGTCATCCAGCTATTATTCGTGGGCAGTGTACCAACCGCATCTCCAGCTAACAAGTCGGTGACATAAATGCACAACAGTCACCCTGGCATATCGCGAGTGGAGCTCGATATCTCAACAGCTGTTTCCCAATGAAAACCAATTTTTCTTCCTCCCCTTCAAGGGCGAGGTTTATTGTACGTGTTTTTGCCGATCCCTCATAGATTGGAGTTTCTGCAATCCTATCGGTTTCTTGAACTTCTGATTCTCTGAGTGATCATGCCATTGCTATTGGCGCACTGCCACTTGTATAATTCTTGAAGTATTCCGGCACTTCTCGAAGATCAGCCTCTGATGGAGTTGAACTAGCCTTACATGTGTCATGTGTACTGGGTGGCATAGTTGCATTTATTAATTTATTAGGCTCTTCTTTTCTTTGTTTTTCTGAAGTTGCTTGATCGAGCTTCATCCGCACATGTGGCTTATATTTTTGAAACTTCATATGTTGGGAACTGTGGGGTAACTTTTCCACTGGTAAGGTGTGTGAAGATAGTGGGAGAGAGGGAAGGAGTCTCACTTGCGGCTTTCTCACATACACAATGGGGGAATACACACATAGGTGGAGGCTAAAAATAGTTTTCCTCTTCTTAGTTGTGTAAGCCAAAAGAACTCTAGTACAAAGAAATAGAAGACCCCTATATGTGGGTCTCAAACCAAACTCAACTAACTAAGGTGGCATACTAACTGAGCCACAAACTAGAGTAGATAAGGATAGCTGTCATCCAGCTATTATTCGTGGGTGGTGTACCAACCGCATCTATAGCTAACAAGTCGGTGACATAAATGCACAACGGTCACCCTGGCATATCACGAGTGAAGCTCGATATCTCAACACTCCCCCTCGAGCTCAATCCCAATTCTTGCACACCAAGCAGGTCTCTGAACTTGCGCAACTTCTCTGCGCCCAATGCCTTCGTGAATATGTCAGCTACCTGATCCTCTGTGCTGACATAAACTAGATCAATAAGACCTAGTAAAACCTTCTCCCACACATAGTGATAATGCACCTCAATGTGCTTTGTTCTAGCATGATAGACTAGGTTATTTGTGTTGGGAGTTGTGGTGCCATGAGCACATGTAGAGCAAAGGTATGAGCAAAGGACAAGCTGCCACATGGCATGGAGGAGATATCCCACATGTGAGCAAGCAAATGGATGTAAGTACCCTCACCTATAAAAGGGAGGTTCATTTGAAGGAATATCAATCAAGCACTTTGCACTATCTCAAGATTCTCTTTATGAGTCCAAGCTAATCTATCTTGGAACCTAATTGACTTGAGATACATGTCATTGCATCCTCCTTAGATAAGTGTTGTATTAGAATGTTGTCTTAGTGACTAGGAGAGTACGATCCTCACTTTGTCATGGTATCAGAGCTTAGGTCTAGTTCTCCTAGATTAGTTTCATAATGTTAGATTAGTTTTAGATCTAGAGAGTTCTTTAGAGTGCTTCTTGAGTTGTGAGAGAGATCTAGATTCATTCTTCTTGTGAAAGAATTCCGTCCATTGGGTGTTTGAGAGAGAGAGAGAGATTATCCTTGTTTAATTTTGGTGGAGTATGAGAGAATGTGAGTGGTTCATGAGCATTCTGATGTGAGTTATCAGAGAGCTTGGCTCTCCCTTCTCTGAAAGTGGCTGCCGACTCTATCAATAAGCCTCCAAGCTCGAGTCTTTGTTGCAAGACAGGATGGGAGGTGACGTTCCACCACTCATGGCAGCTCTCTCCAACAGTAGCAAGCGGCTGCTCTACACCTGCATCTTCAGCAGCACAGCTACAGCCTCTAGCGCATAGGTGGTTCCTTCTTCTTCTGCCTCCATCGACGACAAACCTCCTTCAACGTAGCTAGCAATCTTCTTCCACCGACGGACTGCACTTAGCTACGGGCTAGCTCCAAGGCCACGACGAATTGTGATCTACAAGCTCCTATAAGTCTGTCATGGCTCTAAGCCCAGGCAGCCTCAGCCTTCATGCACGCTGACCAACAACACCTCATCTCACTACTGCTATGAGCTGCCTCTATTGTAGTTGGTGAATAAGGCCCGCCGTCCTCCACACAGCCAGTCGAGCGGCTTTGGACAGCAGCGATCCAACCGAAGGCCAGCAGATGAGCAGCTCTCAGTTCTTGACCATTCGACGTAAGCTTCTCCATCCACAGCAGTCGGGCTTCTGTGAGCACCATGCAACGACCACTGAAGAAGATAGAGACACTCCAAGCCTGAGAGGCCTTTCAATTTTCGGTGCCTCGAACTGACGACCAGCCTTGCTCCTGAGCTCCTCCGTCGCCATCGCTGCAGAAGGCTCCATGCTCTTCTTTCTTTCTTCTCCAAGGTCTCACCACAAAATGACACGTGGCAAGATAGAAACTAACCATGGTTGAGTGTCTATAACCTTGGTTGAATACATCTGGTTATGTTAACTCACTAGTCAAGTTTTTTTTTTTAAAAGCTGGGTTAAGTCAATGGTTTAGTCAACACAGTGCCACCTAAGCACAGAGCCCCTGCTAAGCACAGTATGGAATTCTGCATGTGAATCCCTATGCCACATTAGCAAAGGCCCCCCCCCTCTTCTTCACAGAATCTTTGACAAGCCATAACTTCCAATCCAGGAAGAATTTGCACACACTCCAAAAAGGAAAAGTGATCATCTTTTCAAGCTCTACGTGTCTATCAAGTCAGAATCATTGTATGCAATTAGACACTGCCAGATTTGAAAGTATCTTCAACTGGTAAGACCTTTGCAATGGCAATCTGCACACCAACTGTTGAGAAGTTCACAGGGAAAGGATTTCACACATGGTCTACACAAATGAGATATCTCCTGATGCACCAAAAGCTTTGGAAGATTATAAAAGAAGACATACCCACTGCACAAAATGATGCTTGGAAGGAAAAAGATGAAGCAGCACTATCACTCATTGGATTGCACTTGGGTCCAAACATAATTCATCATATAGACTCTAAGGATCATGCCAAGGATGCATGGGATGAGTTGAACACAGTGTTTGGTGCAAAAGCCAAAAACCAAGAAATCCATCTTAAGATTGAATTTTATGGTATGCACATGGGCTTCAATGAATCCATGGCACAATTTGTCAACAAAATCAAAAGCATTATGACTCAACTAGAGGGCATAAATGCAAAAGTAGGAGAGAAAGATGCACTTGCAATTCTCCTTAAAAGCATGCCTGCAGAGTATAGTGCATTGACAACCACTTTGAAAAATTTGCCAGATCCAAAGTTTGAAGAATGTGTATCCTCTCTTCTCGAAAAAGAAAGAGAGTTGAAGGCATCGACATCGACATCAACATCAACACTCAATAGCTATAATGAAGAACAAGCACTATTCAGTAAAACATCAGTGAAATGCTACCATTGTGGAAGGATGGGTCACTATCAAAGTGGCTGTAGATTGAAGAACAAACCAAAGTGTCACCATTGGAAGAAGCTGGGACACAAGGAAGAAGATTGTAGATTGAAGAACCAACAAGTCAACTACGTGGAGTCGTCATCAAGCCATGAGCCAAAAGGTGACATTAATGGAATGTATTGAGAATTAAAAACCTTGCCAACCTTGCCTATATTTTGTAAATCAAGCCTGACCACCTGAGAGTACCTATGTAAGCACCCAGGGGAGGTATTGACATGTAAAAACCACACTTGACCACCTTAAGTAGCAATGCATGCACTAAGGGGAGGTGATGGATTTGTAACTCACATCTGATCACCTTGCAGTAGCCAAAGGATTATGGCACCAAGGGGAGGTGTTGGGAGTTGTGGTGCCATGAGCACATGTAGAGCAAAGGTATGAGCAAAGGACAAGCTGCCACATGGCATGGAGGAGATATCCCACATGTGAGCAAGAAAATGGATGTAAGTACCCTCACCTATAAAAGGGAGGTTCATTTGAAGGAATATCAATCAAGCATTTTGCACTATCTCAAGATTCTCTTTATGAGTCCAAGCTAATCTATCTTGGAACCTAATTGACTTGAGATACATGTCATGAGCACTCTCTTCATCATCTTTGCACTTAGGTTGCATCCTCCTTAGATAAGTGTTGTATTAGAATGTTGTCTTAGTGACTAGGAGAGTACGATCCTCACTTTGTCAATTTGCCAAGTGTATACTGCTCATGTTGTCACAACAAATGACAACTGGCCCATCTGTAGGCTGATGCATATCATAAAGTAGCTTATGAAACCAAGCTACCTCACATGCAGCCATTGCTGCACCCTTGTACTCAGCCTCGAGAACACATATCCACTGGTAGATCGTCTATCAGAAGTACTACTAGCCCAATCAACATCAGTGTATCCATGCAACTATATCTGCTCATAAAATAGTCCATACTGCAATGTTGACTTCACATACCTGAGTATGCGTCTAGCCACATCCAAATGCGGTTTCCTTGGAGCCTGCATAAACTGACTTACCAATCCAACAACATAGCTTAAATCTAGCCTGGTAATAGTCATATAAATCAAACTTCCTACTATGCGTTTGTACATAGTAGGGTCTTCCAGAAGCTCACCTGCATCTGTGCTCAGCTTCACATTCTGCTCCAAAGGAACTGAAATAGGCTTACAGCCTGTCATCCCATATTTGGATAGCATGTCCAATCCATATTACCTCTGCAAGAGCTGTATCCCACTTGGTGATCTAATTACCTCAGTGCCCAAGAAATAACGCAGCTCTCCCAAATCCTTCATCTCAAACTTCTACTTCAATAGCATTTTCACATGAAGGATATCTTCATCACTATCACCTGTGATGATCAAATCATCAACTTAAATGACAAGCACCATAATACCTTTCTCTGTTTTTCTCACATAGAGTGAGAAATATGACTTGGAAATCTAAAAGCCAATAGTACAAGATACTGTCCTATCTTGTTAGACCATGCTCTAGGTGCTTGCTTCAAGCCATACAAGGCTTTCTTCAACCCACAAACAAACTCAGGATGAATAGCATGAACATAACCTGGTGGCTGCTCCATAAAGACCTCTTCTTGCAAATCACCATGCAAGAAGGCATTCTTTACATCCATCTGATGTAAAGACCATCCCTTTGATGTAGCCATAGCAATGAATGCTCTTACAGTTGCCATCCTTGCAACCGGACTGAATGTTTCTTCATAATCAATGCTGTATGTCCATGCATACCCCTTGACAACTAATCTTGCCTTGTATCTGTTCACAGAACCATCTGCATTGTGCTTGATCTTATAAACCCACTTACAGCCAATTGCATTCTTGTCTTTAGGCAAAGGCACCAATTCCCATGTAGCATTTGCTTCCAAGGCATCCATTTCTTCATCCATGGCTTTCTCCCATTTTTCATTTCCCATGGCTTGTTCAAAAGAAGTGGGTTCTGGTTCCTGTATTACTTTGACCATATAGGCATAGTGAATGGCTGTAAATCCATCATATTTCATCCTATCCACAGGATACCTAGCTTTGCTAGACTTGTGTAAAAAAGGCTCACTTCCAGGTGCTCTCAAAACATCCCTGGTCTTTCTTACTCCAGGTGTAACAACAGAAGGAATACCCAACTCATCATCAATGCTCTGTTCTGAGCCATTGGATTCACCATCCACATAAGAGTGACCTGCATTCACTTCAAACATGGGCTGATCTGCCTTCTCTTTTCCTTTTCATGATACCTGCGTGTAAAGAATAAGGGAGAGAGATAGGAGACTCAAGTTCAGCTTTCTTCACAACACACAAAAGAGAGAGGACACAAGGTTGGAGGGTGAAGCCTTTCTTCACTTTTGCACACAACAACGATACAATAGAAGAGGGAAATACCCTATATGTCAAACCCTAGAATACGTGGTTCATATGTGAACCCAAACCAAAAACATACGTGGTAGTCTAACTACACCACGAGTACAACTAACATAGGCGGTGACATAAATGATAGTCATCCAGGAGATATATCGGGGGTAGAGCTTGATATCTCAACACTCCCCCTCAAGCTCAAATCCATCTCACGTACACCAAGCAAGCTCCTAAACTTGCGAAGCTTCTCGGTACCCAATGCCTTCGTAAAAATATCAGCCACCTGCTCCTCAGTGCTGACATAAACAAGATCAATCTCACCAGCTAGAACCTTCTCTCTCACAAAGTGATAATGCACCTCAATGTGCTTCGTTCTAGCATGATAAACTGGGTTATTAGCAAGCATGATACTGCTAATGTTGTCACAATGAATGACAACTGCTGCATGAATTGACTGTCCCATATCTGCAAGTAGCTTCCGTAACCAAGCTACTTCACATGCAGCCATTGCTGCACCCCTGTACTCAGCCTCTGTGCTCGACAAGGCAATTGTTGGCTGCTTCTTGCTACTCCAACTGATGGCACCACTCCCAAGGGAAAACATAAAACCACTAGTAGATCTCCTGTCTGAGACACTACCAGCCCAGTCAGCATCTGTGTATCCATGTACCTGTAATGCACACCCAGCTTCATAAAACAGTCCATAATGCAATGTGGACTTCACATACCGCAGTATGCGCCTAGCCGCATCCAAATGTGGCTTCCTCGGTGCCTGCATAAACTGACTCACCAGCCCCACAGCATAGCTCAAATATGGTCTGGTTATAGTCATGTAAATCAAGCTGCCTACTATGCGCCTGTACATAGTAATATCTTCAAGAAGCTCACCTGTCTCTACATTGAGCTTCACATTCTGCTCCAATGGAACAGAGATAGGCTTACAGCCTGTCATCCCATATTTGGACAGCATGTCCAAACCATATTGCCTTTGCAACAGCCATATCCCACTCGGGGATCTAATAACCTCAATGCCCAAGAAGTAACGCAGCTCTCCCAAATCCTTCATCTCAAATTTCTGCTTCAACAGCAGCTTCACTTCATTAATGTCTGCATCACTATCACCTGTAATAATCAAGTCATCAACATAGATGACTACAAGCACAATCCCTCTGTTTGTCCTTTTCACATAAAGTGAAAAATCTGAATTGGAAATCTGAAATCCAATAGTGACAAGATATTGCCCTATCTTGTCTGACCATGCCCTCGGCGCCTGTTTTAAGCCATACAAGGCTTTGCGCAACCTGCATACAAAATCGGGGTGTGAATTATCCTCATAACCTTTTGGCTGCATCATATAAACCTCTTCCTGCAAATCACCATGCAAGAAGGCATTTTTCACATCCATCTGATGTAAAGACCATCCCTTTGCAGCAGCCATAGCAATTACTGCTCTCACGGTTGCCATCCTTGCAACTGGGCTGAAAGTTTCCTCATAGTCAATTCCATATGTCTGCGCAAAACCTTTGGCAACCAATCTTGCCTTGTACCTGCTAACAGACCCATCAGCATTGTGCTTTACTTTGTAAACCCACTTGCAGCCAATAGCCTTCTTATCATGAGGCAAAGGCATCAAATCCCAAGTGTGGTTTGCATCCAAGGCAGCCATCTCTTCATCCATAGCTACTTCCTAATTTTTATGCCCTGCTGCATCCTCAAAACATGTGGGCTCTGGCTCCTCTAGAACCTTGACCATATAAGCATAGTGATGTGCTGTATACCCATCATATCTCAGCCTGTCAACTGGATACTTAATACGAGTGGACCTCCGTACAACTGGATCAGTTGCAGGAGTCTTTAGATCATGCCTGCTTTTCCTTGCACCAGGTGTAACAACAGAAGGAATCCCAAGTTCCTCATCAAGGCTCATTTCAGAGCCGCTTGACTCTCCATCAACATGAGAACTACCAGCAGACACATCAAACACTGGAGTATGGTCCACTTTTTCTTTTCCCTTATGTGATACCTGCACAACACTATCAGGACTGCCATGTGACGATTCACTAGATCTCAATCTCCCTGTCCATGCATTAGATCCACTAGTAGAGGACTCTCTGGGTCCACTCAAGGCTTGAGATTGCTGCTCTGCATTTATTGCAGCATTCCCATTTCCTGCATTTGCATCTCCTACCATAACAGTTGGTGCATACCAGCTGCTCATTTCATCAAAAACAACATCTCTGCTCACTTGCATTTTGCGAGTGGAAGGGTTATAACAGCGATACCCTTTCTGGTGCTGAGCATATCCAATAAAGATGCATTTTTCTGCCTTTGGATCCAGCTTTGTTCTCTTCTCATCAGGAACATGAACATACGCTATGCAACCAAATACCTTCAAGTGAGAAATATCTGGTTTTTGGCCTGTATACATTTCTTCAGGCGTCATGCCATGGACAGCTGCAGTGGGGGTTCTGTTCATAATATAAACAGCAGTTGCTACTGCTTCAGCCCAAAAATAATCAGGCATGTTTTTCTCATTTAGGATCGCTCGTCCTACTTCTGCAATATGCCTGTTCTTCCTTTCTGCAACCCCATTCTGCTGAGGGGTAGACCTGCATGAGTACTTCCTTTGAATTCCCTGTTCTTTTAGATATTCACAAAATTCTTCTGAAAAGTACTCTCCCCCTCCATCAGATCTTAGCACTTTAATATGCACACCTTTCTCTTTTTCAACCATGGCCTTAAAAGCCTTGAAATGGCCGAACACTTCACTTTTGTGCTTCATAAAATAAATCCACACCTTCCTAGTGTAGTCATCAATAAACGTCACATAATAATGGCACCCACCAATAGAAGCAGCTTTGGTTGTCCAAACATCTGAATGGATCACTTCCAAAGGTCTTCTGCTCACCTTAGCATTTTTGGGAAATGCATGTCTGGCCTGCTTACCCATTTGGCATGCTTCACATACCTTTTGCATTCCCTCAACTCTGAATTTAGGCAAACCTGCAACAATGTTTTTCGTTTGCATAGATTTCAGCCTTTGTATATTCACGTGCCCAATGCGCTTGTGCCATATCTCAATATCTGCAATGACACCTCTCCCATGCGCAAACATAGCAGCTTTCACCTCAGGCATATCAACATCCAAGGTGAACATTCTGCCATTTTTGTTGCCTTTCGCAACCAAGCGGCACTTATTTTTCAAGTCCTCAACAAAGCATCCATCAGGATTAAATCTAACCTGCAGACCTTGCTCAACCATCTGGCCAACTGAAACCAGGTTCTTAGTGATTTTTGGAACATGAAGTACATCTGCCAAGTACTTCGTTTTGCCATCCTGCATAGCCAATGGCACTTTACCACCTGCGTAATTGGGTGCGCAGTATCATCACCTGTTTCAACATAACCTGGCTTATCCAAATTTCTAACATCATGAAACCACTCACCATGACTGGTCATGTGGTTAGAGGCACCTGAATCAACATACCAAACATCATTGCAAGCTACAGCATCTCCTGACATGGAGTTAACCATATGTTGCATCACAAAAAGGTGCTCATTTCTGTCGTCACCATGCCCACTTGATGATGCATAGTTGCTTTGCTGCAACTTCCCACTTTTGATGTCATTCTGCTTTTTATAGCATGTATTCTCCTTGTGTCCAGGCTTTCCACAATAATAGCATTCTGTGCTGCTATTTACTTGCTGGTTCCTTTGCCATGAACCACGGCCTCTTTGGCTCCCCCTGCCTCTAGAACTACCACGTCCTCCTCCATAGGACTGGTTTTCCTGTTGTTGCTGTTGGTTCTGATTTCCTGCACGGCCACCAAAACGGCCTCTTTCTCTACCGCTGCCTCTACCTGTATTCGAGTAGAAAGCAGTCTCTTGAGAAGTTGAGGTGGCTGAACCACCATTCCTTTGCTCTTCACTCAGCAAGAGAGCAATAAGTTCCTGAAAATCAGGAAATGTTTCACGGACTCCAATGGATGTCCGAAACTATGCATAATCTTTCCCAAGACCATTCAAGGTCACGGACACTAAGTCCTCATCATCAACAGGTGCTCCAATGGAGGCAAGAGAATCTGCAAGGCCTTTCACCTTCAAGGAATACTCATTTATATTCAAATTTTTCCTTTGCACATTGTGCAACTCCTGCTTTAGCTGCATCTTTCGTGCTTTGGTATTTGTGCTATACAGCTTCACCAATGTATCCCATGCCTCCTTAGGCGTCTCTAGATCCTGTATATGCACAATCATAGAATCTGAAATGCTAACAGACAGCCAATACAGGCATTTTCTGGCTTTTTCATGCCATTCTTTAAAGGCCTTCAATTCAGCAGGAGTGGGAGCAGCACCCAACACTGGTTCTACAGTTTCACCACTGATGTACTCCCAAACTCCCTTTCCCATAAGGAAGTTTGTCATCCTGAACTTCCATGCTTGGAAGTTGTTCTTGTCAAGCTTCTCACTGACAATGGTAGACAGATTCTCAGACATTTTACAAATCACGAATTGCAACAGCAACCTGTAAACACAGCAAATGCCTCACAAGGGCAAATAGCAAAACTTCTGTAAACAGCCTCACAGGGGCAGATCCGCAACACTGACGAAAGTGGTATTTCACCACACAGTCACTTCCTAGTGACGATTTTGCATCAACAGGCAACAGGCATGAATCTGCAACTCCCAATATCTCTGCACACTGGCATAAGATGCAATCTCTGTGGCACCTTTCCACCGCCTAGCCACGCAGTGGTCGCACAGCGAAAAACAGGGCCTTTTTCTGAGTGCCTGTGCGAAGAACTTCCGCCTTCAAAACGGGCCCCGAAACGGCCACAAATCAAAAAAATAAAGTCACCGAGGGCTTCGCCCACACCCGCAGCATATACTACGCTCTCGCCACACCGCGAAGGGCCTCTCAATCTGAAACAGTGCACTCCTGCACTTCTGGCTGTGCTACCTGCAGAGATTTGCTCCCAAACTCGAAATAGGAAAGCAACACTGGTCCTCTTACAGGACACCACAAACTTGGCTTGCTTTCTTGAGCTCCTTACCACGAACAAAGCTCTGATACCATGTAAAGAATAAGGGAGAGAGATAGGAGACTCAAGTTCAGCTTTCTTCACAACACACAAAAGAGAGAGGACACAAGGTTGGAGGGTGAAGCCTTTCTTCACTTTTGCACACAACAACGATACAATAGAAGAGGGAAATACCCTATATGTCAAACCCTAGAATACGTGGTTCATATGTGAACCCAAACCAAAAACATACGTGGTAGTCTAACTACACCACGAGTACAACTAACATAGGCGGTGACATAAATGATAGTCATCCAGGAGATATATCGGGGGTAGAGCTTGATATCTCAACACTGCGTACCACTATCTGCATTGCTTTGAGGAGATTCTCCTGATCTCAATCTGCCTGTCCATGGCGAAGTATGTGAACCACTGCTAGAGGACACTGTAGGTCCACTGATATTTTGTGATTGCTGCTGTGAATTCTGTGCAGCATTACCATTTTGTGCATCTACATCAATCATCACATTTACTGGTTTATACTAGCTGCTCATCTCATCAAAAACAACATCTCTGCTCATTGTAAACTTACGAGTAGAAAGGTTATAGCATCTATACCCTTTTTGCTACAGAGAATAACCAATAAAGATGCACTTCTCAGATTTTGGATCCAACTTGGACCTCAACTCATCTGGCACATGAACATAGGAAATGCAACCAAAAATTTTCAAATGGAAAATGTCTGGTTTCCTATCAGTATACATCTCCTCTAGCGTCATGCCATGTATTGCTGCAGTGGGAGTCCTATTCATTATGTAAAACGCTGTAGCAATTGCTTCAGCCCGATAATAATATGGTAGATCTTTTTCATTTAGCATGGCCCGAGATACCTCTCCAATATGCATGTTTTTCCTTTCTACAAGTCCATTTTGCTGTGGGGTATGAGTGCATGAATATTGCTGCTTTATGCCATGCTCTTGCAGAAACCTTGCAAACTCATTTGAGAGGTACTCTCCCCGTCCATCTGACCTTAGGCATTTTATTTGCAGGCCTGTTTCTTTTTCAACCATAGCTTTAAAAGCTTTGAAGTGCCCAAACACTTCACTTTTCTTTTTCATAAAATACACCCAAACTTTTCTGCTGAAGTTATCAATAAAAGTGACAAAATAGTGATAGCCTCCAATAGATGCAGCTTTAGTAGTCCACACATCAGAGTGGATTAATTCCAATGGCTTTTTACTCTCTTGAACATGCCTAGGAAATGGTTTCCTTGCCTGTTTTCCAAATTGACAGGCTTCATTCTACAACCTTGAATTTAGGCAATCCTACAACAATATTTTGGGCTTGCATTGATTTAAGTCGCTGTATATTAACATGACCAATGCGTTTATGCCAGATATCAATATCTGTAACTACACCGGTCCCATGTGCAAACATTGCTGCACTCAATTCAGGCATGTCTGCATCCAACGTAAACATCCTGGCCTTCTTTCCTTTTGCTATCAAGCGACCGTTATTTTTCATATCGTCAACAAAGCATCCATGAGGATTAAATCTGACCTACAAGCCCTGCTCAACCATTTGACCAACAGAAACCAGATTCTTTGTGATGTTCGGGACATGAAATACATCAGACAGGTATTTATTTTTCCCATCCTGCATAGACAAAGGAATTTTACCAATCTGCACAATAGGATGTGCAGTATCATCACCAGTCTCCACAAATCCTGATTTTCTATTTTCCTTGCATCCTGCATCCATTCTGCATGACCTGTCATGTGGTTTGACACACCTGAGTCAACATACCACACATCATTTCGTTCTTCTACACTTGTCATAGAATTGGTCATATGCTGCACCATAAATAGATGCTCATTTCTGTCATCGCCCTGTCTACTAGAAGATGCATAATTGCCTTGCTGCAATTTTCCATTCATAATGTCATTCTGCTTTTTGTAGCAGTCCTTAGCCATATGACCCATTTTACCACAGTAGTAGCATTCAACATTGTTGTTTGCATTTTGGCCTCTCTGCCATCCACCACGGCCTCTTTGGCTCCCCTTGCCTCTAGAGTTACCACGTCCTCCTCCATAGGACTGGTTTTCTTGAGTTTGCTGCATATTTTGATTTCTACCATGGCCTGCAGATCGGCCTCCTCTACCTCTGCCTCTACCTCTTCCAGCATTTGAGTAGAAGACAGTTTCTTTTGAAGTTCCTCCTGAAGAAGGTGCACCCCCATTTCTCTGCTCTTCAGAAATTAGAAGAGCAAACAACTCTTTAAAATCAAGAAATTTTTCACGGACGGCAATGGATGTCTGGAACTGTGCATAATCCTTTCCTAGACCATTCAAGGTCACAAAAACTAGATCATCATCTTCCACTAGCGACCCAATGGAAGCAAGTGCATCTACAATTTTCTTCACCTTCATGTGGTAGTCATTGATGCTCAAATTTTCTCTCTGCACATTGTGCAACTCCTGTTTGAGCTACATTTTCTTGGCTTGCGTATTTGTGCTATACATTTTTGCCAAAGTATCCCATGCCTCCTTTGGCATACTTGCATCCTGAATATGCACAATCATAGAATCCGA
This sequence comes from Dipteris shenzhenensis, assembly GCF_047967505.1. Lineage (NCBI taxonomy): Eukaryota > Viridiplantae > Streptophyta > Polypodiopsida > Gleicheniales > Dipteridaceae > Dipteris > Dipteris shenzhenensis. Next base: position 44,328,488 of record NC_141607.1, read on the forward strand.
AATACTGATAGACAGCCAGTACATAACTTTTCTGGCTCTCTCATGCCATCCTTTAAATGCCCGCATTTCCTGTTGATTGGGAACATTAGGAAGAACTAGTTCTTCTTCATTTCCTATAATGAACTCCCAATAGCCTTTTCCCATAAGGAAATTCATCATTCTAAACTTCCATGCCTGGAAGTTGTTCTTGTCAAGCTTTTCAGTGACAATATGTGAAAGAGAATTAGACGCCATTACAGAACACTGCAAAATATTCTGTCACTACAAAAAAACACAGCTTTTGCCTCACACGGGTAGATCTGCAAAACTGACGAAAGTGGTATTTGACCACACAGTCACTTCCTAGTGACGATTTTGCATCAACAGGCAACAAGCATGATTCTGCAACTCCCAATATCTCTGCACACAGGCATACGATGCAATTTCTGCGGCAACTTTTCACCGACCAGGAGAGCAATGATCGCACAGCAAACACAGGGCCTTTTTCTGAGTGCCTGCGAAGAACTTCTGCCTTCAAAACGGGCCCCGAAACGGCTTGGAATATACTGCCCTCTCGCCACACCACGAAGGGCATCTCAATCTGAGACAGTGCACTCTTGCACTTCTAGCTATGCTACCTGCAGAGATTTGCTCCCAAACTCGAAAAAGGAAAGCAACACTGGTCCTCTTACCAGGACACCGCAAACTTGGTTTGCTTTCTTGAGCTCCTTACCACAAGCAAGGCTCTGATACCATGTGAAGATAGTGGGAGAGAGGGAAGGAGTCTCACTTGCAGCTTTCTCACATACACAATGGGGGAATACACACACAAGTGGAGGCTGAAAATAGTTTTCCTCTTCTTAGTTGTGTAAGCCAAAAGAACTCTAGTACAAAGAAATAGAAGAACCCTATATGTGGGTCTCAAACCAAACTCAACTAATTAAGGTGGCACACTAACTGAGCCACGAACTAGAGTAGATAAGGATAGCTGTCATCCAACTATTATTCGTGGGGGTGGTGTACCAACCGCATCTGCAGCTAACAAGTCAGTGACATAAATACACAACGGTCACCCTGGCATATCACGAGTGGAGCTCGATATCTCAACAAAGTGTTTCCAAGTAAGGGCTCATGTGTTGCACATACTCCTTCCAGTCCCTCAAGGGACCATTCAAGAGGCAGTGGTTCTGATTTTGAGGGAGCTGATTTTGCAAGGTACAATTCGACAATCCTTGTTTGGACTCATTTGAATTCATTGAAGTGCTCGGCCTTGGCTTTTCTGCGATTTCCTCCTTCAGCTTTCTTGTGGGATCTTTTGCTGTTATTCAACTATGGAGGTTCAACTTTTGGGAGCTCGACTGCCATTAGGGCATGCAGAATGGCTGTCATTATCAAAGATTTGATCTTAAATTTTAGCATTCACAGCCTCTGTTTCAAGGTCCCAAGGAAAATCTGAGTCATCATTGGTATGGGTACCTTCTTCAGGTTCATTATCCCACTCGAGGTCAGCCATAAAGAATGGCATCTCTAGATCGATTGTTTCTTCATGTTGGAGTGGAGGATCTACCTGTAGTGCATTATCATCTATCTGTGAGAAGATGGGGTCTAATGAATGGCAGTTGTCGATGGTTGCCAATGTTTGTATCCAGTTATTGACATTGCTTTGTGAGTCACCTGCTATGGCATGCTTTTGCAAGGGAGTTGATTTGCTTGAGATTGTCGTGGAAGATGTGTCATCCAATGCTCTAGGAACAATTGGTTTACTAGCTCCTATCCCCACATTCACCCTAATTGCAGTGTCTCGATTCTGGATTATCAGTTTATCAGTTCCCCAGTCATGGAGGATGGATGCTTCCCGTAACCAAGGACGTCCCAATAAGATTTGATAGGATTTTTTGGGGAGATCCAAGATTGTGAATTGAAGGGAAAAGTGGACTCCCACGATCTTTGTGGACACGCCATTCACTATCCCCAAGGGTTTAGCCCGTGAATCATCAGCAAGGCGGATGTTGAAATTAGCCTTTTGCATCGATGGCAGACCCCATTCTTCGTAGAGCTCATTTGATAGGACATTGACACCTGCTCCACCATCCACTATGGCATAGACTTCATTATATGCCTTGTGAATCAAAGGCACAGTAATGTTGCGTATGTCATCTCTCTCACCCATTCGCACAGGGATATCTTCAATGTCATTCATAGGTGGAGGGGGATTTGCGAGTTCAATCCATCCTTTGAAACTCTCCCAGAGATTGGGACAGTTCCTAGGAGGATTCCGATGGGAATTGACACAGGGCAACTCAGGATGCTAGAGAGTGCGGCTCCTTCAAGTTGATGTGGCGGTACATTTTGTTGTGGAGTTTGTTGTTGGAACAAAGGCTTGAGTATAGTATCAATAATTTGTGTGGCCAAGTCATGGATTGGAACCTGAGCTTGTTTCTCAACCTCAAATTGAGCTTGTTCATTTTGGACCCATTATTGAAGTACCTGAAAATGAGCCTTCTCCACCTCTGCATTCGGGTATGGAGCTTCTTTTATTTGAGGCTCGAGAGTTTATGTGAGTGAGCTTGGCTGCTCATTGCTTGGAGGAGGTGGAGGCACTTGTGCTTTCTTTTTTAGAAGTCGCTTTGGTTGGATTGGAATGTTAGGGTCCTTGGTGACCTCTTTCTGTTGGCATGTAATTACATTGATAGGTTGTGACTTTACACTTGCCGGACCCAGACTTTGATGGTCCACCCCAATGATGCCGATGGGTACGTCAAGCTTAACCTCTGTTTGTTTTGGGACCTTATTTTTCATGGGACAATCCATACAGGCATGTCCTATGCCACAATCTCTGCAGAGTGGTTGGAAAGTAGCAGGGCTACCACGATGAGGGCACTCTACGATCCGATGATTTTCTCCACAACCGTAACACTTGATTGGTGCTCGATATGTGTTGGGTTGTACTTGATTTGCATAAAGTGGTATGAGACCCTCTGCACCTTCTACATAGTACACTGGGTACTCTGCTTCATACTCAAATGGTGAGTCTACTTCCGCGGCTTGTAATTGATGTATGGGAACTACCTACGGAGCTAGATTTGGTGCTCGTGGATTCAAATTCCTGAGTAGTTGTGGGACTTGTGTCTGAACGGGAACAAGATTTAGCCTCGGAGCTGGGGGCACTTGTGCGAGTGCCGGTTGCCTATATACTGGCATGGGTGCCGCTTGATATTGTGGAGGTCGAGGCGGATTGTTGCGCATGTTGAAGATGCAATTGTTCTCATCATGGCCACCGACGATGCAAATATGGCACCACAACCGTGGCGGTGGATTTTCTTGTGCAGTGATCCTAGCTCTTAGGACTGGGCACTCATTTGCTGTATGACTTGCCAAGCAGTGTGGACACCAGACATTTTCTCGCCGTGGATATGTTTGAGTTGGCGGCTCAGACAATTGGAGTTTTTGATCCATGGCTTGCATGATATCTTCTTTCAGCTTCAAGGTCATGGCCTCTAGGTGATCTTCATTGGATGTTTCAGCAGTGTCCTTTGATTTACCCTTTTTTGAGTGCTTATCTCATGTATTTGATTTGCCATCATCACTACTAGTGTCTGAGTCTGTCATTCCATCTTCAATGTCAATGGCTGCCGCATGAGCAGCAGTGAATGTTTCATAGCTGCTTATCTTTTTCATATCCTTGCAGATTTTCTTTCTTAGACCTGTTACGAACCATGCTGTGAGGTACTTTGCATCTGGGCGTGGGTCACATTTGGCGATCAATATCTTCATCTTTCCCAAGTATGTGCGTACATCCTATCTCCGGCCTTGTTCAATCTTGCTGAGTTGGAGAACGGGATCATCTTGTAGCCTCTCCGTTTGAAAGTGTCATTTGAATTCGGTTTGAAGTAGGTCCGATGTGGCGCGTTCCTCCACGAGAAAGTCTAGGTACCATTCTGACACTTCATCAGTTAAGGCCATTGGAAACCAAGCCACCTTGGTTTCATGGGATTGATCGCCACCTACTCGACATGCGGCATCAAAATGCTAGAGGAAGCGGGCTGGGTCTCCCCTACCATTATATGTGGGAAGGTCTAGTTTTCCCAAGGGGCATTGGCCTTGATTGTTGTTATTTCTTTGATGGAAGAAGTTGTGAGCCTCTGCATCAAGGTCAATATCACCATCATGGTCATGACGGCGTCCAACCATGTTGGGGCGTGGAGGAGTTAAAGGGAGTTGTTGAATCTCAGGGGGGGATTTGGGGTAGAGGATTGGCGGGGGCAGTTATTGCAGTGGAGTTATATGCAGATGTGGTGAGCGTTGGAGTCGAAGGCATTGGCCGGAACATAGCTGCATGCAGATTGTGCATGATTTGCCAAGGGTGTCACTGTCCTAAGTGCGGGTGTGGATGTAGCTTTGTTAGGAGAGTTAGAGTGGTGCTAGTTTGTGTAGGGACCATCGTGTTAATAAAGTGCCTAAGATTGTCCCACGTGTGTAGCGAAATGTGCCGGTGCAGATGAATCGTTAATCGGAGGTCACGGCATGAAAATACAAGTGAATTAGTGCAAAATGAGGACCACACGGGGGCACAAATGAACGTGTTCTACAGATGCCAAAATTGTGTACAATGGGTTGGAAAAATACCCCGTAGCGTCGTGTTTCCTTGTGTGAAATCTGGGTTCAAACAGGGTTCAGTTTGGGTCCCAAACGGATGAATTACGAGGGGGTAAAGGAGGGGTAAAATGTTGGTTTTGGGCGGGGATGTGTCCTAAGGGTGGTGTGAATGGACTTTAGGTCCAATTGAGGGGTTGAAACCAAGTGACTCTAGTTAAGGAAACTAACCTAGATCCTCCCAATTACTGTAACTGGGAGGTTTGACTAATTGTAGTTAGTCACTAATTGAAGAGTTAGTCTAACCTAACTGAGGGTAATCCTAACCGGACCTAGTCGAACTAATTGAGGGTTAACTAAACTAACCTAACTTCAGTTACTACTAACCTAACCTACGTGAACTAATCTAGCCGAGGTTAACTAACTAACCTAGTTATCCTAACCTAACTAACCTAACCTAATTGTAGTTAATACTAACCCAACGAAGGTTAAAGCTAACCCTAGGGTTAATTTTAGTTTAGTGTGTTTTTTTTTTCCGGGGGGGGGGGGAGTTTGGTTTCATGCAGGGCAGTTGTTTTAGGGGGGGGTTTGCGCAGGGGGGAAGCGGTTTTGCACAAGGGGGACGGTTTTTCACAGGGGGGTTTGTGAAGAGGTGGGAGGGCGAGGGGAGAGTGGAGAGGGGAGAGGGGGAGAGGGGCGAGGGGGTGATGGGAGAGGGGGCGGGGGGTGAGGTGGTGCGGGGTGGGGGAGGTGTTTGGGCAGGCGGGGGAGTGAGCAGAGCGGGGGCGTCGTGGGGCGAGGGGAAACAGGGGGTGAGTGAGCGGGGGCGGGGTGCATGGGGCGGCACACACAGCACCGCCGCGGGCGAGCGAGGACGAAGAGCGGGGGCGGCGAGGGGGAGGTGAGCGGGCGGAGAGGGGGCGGGCGGTGAGCGGGGCCAAGGCATAGCGGGAGCGGGGCGGTGCTTTGCGCACCGCTACGGGGCGGGCGAGGGGGTGAGAGAGAGGGGGCAGGGGGTGGGGTTAGAGAGAGGGGGCAGGGCGAGCGGGTTAGAGAGAGGGAGCGGGGCGGCACTATGTGCGCCATCGGCGGAGGGGTGGCGGGGGGGGTTACAGAGAGGGGGGGAAAGGTTTCCAGAGAGGGGGGGCGTAAGGGGGAGAGAGAGAGAGAGAGGGGGGGGGGGAATAGAGAGAGGGGGGGTAAGGGGGAGGGAGAGAGAGAGAGAGAGGGGGTGGGGGTGGGGGAACACACACAGAGAGAGAGAGAGAGAGAGAGAGAGAGTGAGAGTGAGTAAGAGAGGGAGATAAGGAGAGTTAGAGAGAGATAAGGAGAGAGAGAGAGATAAAAAGAGAGAGAGAGAAAGGTAGAAAGAGGGAGAGAGAGGGGGAGGGTGAGAGAATAAGGAGAGAGAGAAAAAGAGAGAGAGAGGGAGAAAAAGAGAGAGAGAGGGGAGGGAAAGAGAGATATAGAGGGAGAGGGATAGAGAGAGAAAGAAAGAGAGAGAGTGAAAGGGGGAGGTGGTGGGGGTGGGGGAAATGGGAGGGGGAGGTGGAGATGGAGGGGGAGGGGGGAGATGGAGGGGGGAGGGGGAGGGGGAGGGGGAGGTGGACATGGAGGGGGAGGGGGGAGGGGGAGGTGGAGATGGAGAGGGAGATGGAGGGGGGAGGGGGAGATGGAGATGGAGGGGGGAGGGGAAGGTGGAGAGGGAGGGGGAGGGGAAGATGGAGGGGGAGGGGGAGGTTGAAATGGAGGGAGGTGGAGATGGAGGGGGGAGGGGGAGGGAGAGGGGGAGGGGGAGATGGAGGGGGGAGGGGGGAGGGGGAGGGGGAGATGGAGGGGGAGGGGGGAGGTGGTGGTGGAGATGGAGGGGGAGGGGGGAGGGGGAGGTGGAAATGGAGGAGGAGGGGGGAGGGGGAGGTGGAAATGGAGGGGGAGGGGGGAGGGGGAGGTGGAAATGGAGGGGGAGGGGAGAGGGGGAGGGGGAGATGGAGGGGGAGGGGGAGGTGGAAATGGAGGGGGAGGGGGAATGGTGGTGGAGATGGGAGGGGGAAAAAAAAAAGAGCAAAAAAAACTTGACTGATGGAAATCGAAAAGGAAGGAGAAGTGGTCACCTGAACACTCTCCAAGTCTTTCTCGATGTAATGGGATTGTTGTGAAACAATGGACGGTGGGTGGATGGCTAGGTTATCGCTGCAAGATGGGCTCGAAGTCACTTACAATGCGAGGATGGGAGTAAGGTGGTGGTCGATGGAGAGGGAGGAGTGTCTTGCATAGGGCTCGGAATGAAGAAGAGAATGGAGGCAAAAAGTGAAAGATGAAGAATGAGGGAGTGGAGTTGGTTTTTATAGGTTTTGATTTTAGGTTTAGTGTTTAGGTTTAGGGTTTAACCCTAAACACTTCCCGAGCCATAACTCTTTATGGATAGCTCGGTTTGCTTTTCTATAAAAAGGTAAAATGATTGAAATTGCAAGCTCTACGCATTCGTGTCCACTACCTAGCCTCATTGTATATCATGTGGCTTCTATTTAAGAATAAAGAAAATTTCGTAAGGTAGCAATCCAAGGTTGATGCTTGGGGTAGATATGTTTGGCTAGCAATGAAAAAAAAAATTCTCTCTCCTTGCCCTTGAGTGTTACATTCATCAAAGTTTGAAGTAGTTCATTTTTTACACATACCTACATATGTTTACTCACTACTTGAGACGCTAGTCTCTCTGGCAGTAGCGCCAAATGTTGGCTCTTTCCTATTGCTTTCATAGGAAGAGCTGGGTTTTCTATGTTTGCAGGGTTCCAAGGCTTTTTGTCACCTACAGATATATTGGGATTGTCAGTTGTAGTATATGTGTAGCTTAGGACCTCGAGTCATGTTTCGGTGAGAGACGTACGCTTATGTGTGGTAAGCAAACAAAGTGCATGCATGTGTAGAAGGAACGTAAATCATCTTTGTTGTTGTAATGAAGGCTTTCGCCTTCATTGGGGGTTGTAGGGTTTAGGAGGAGTTTAAGAGTTAGAATAGGGTTCCAGGGTTAGAAGGAGGTTCCAGGGTTCAGAAGGAGTCCAGGGTTAGAAGGAGGATCCAGATTCAGAAGGAGGTTCCAGGGTTCAGAAGGAGGTTCCAAGGTTCAGAAGGAGGTTCCAGGGTTCAGGGTAGAGTACATGGTGGAGAACTCGTCTCCCTCATAGATCATGGAGTTTTAAGGGTTGAGGAACAAAGGTTTTAGGGGAGCATAGGAGTGGGAGAGGAAGAAGGTGTAAGAGCATGGGGGAAAGAAGAGAGAGGAGGGAGGAGGAGGAGGGAGGAGGAGAGAGGAGGAGGAGGAGGAGGGAGGAGGAGGAGGAGGGAGGAGGAGGAGAAGGAGGAGGAAGGAGGAGGAGGGAGGAGGAGAGGGAGAGGGTGGCTTGCAGGGTTGGAGGAGAGGGGAGAAGGATTGCAAGGTTAGGACATGCTTTTGGACATGCAGTGCAAGGAAGCATGGATACTTGAGACAAATGCTTGGAATACCAAAGTAGACTCAACACAATGCCCCATAGAGTGTGGGCTTCATTCCATTATGGGGTATTTATACAAGTTGAAGAGCTTCTCTCTCTGCATGTAACACAAAGTCGTATCACAAAGTCGTAACACAAAGTTGTATCACAAAGTTGTAACACAAAGATGTAACACAAAGTTGTAACACAAAGTTGTAACACAAAGTTGTGTCACAAAGTTGTAACACAAAGTTGTATCTAGAAGTTGTAACACAAAGTTGTATCACAAACTTGTATCACATTCCCTTTCTACATAAGTTCATGTTGGCACAGAGTCAACACCTAAAGAACCATCTAGTTTCTTTATAAAGAAGATGAGGAAGTGCTGGACCGAGTCTGGTTTTAGCTTCCTACTCAACAAGACAAATGTGCGGAGTTCAAGGGATCGATTCTTGCCACACTTAACCCCCAGGATTGTGGATAGGAATTGTGATGCTTCCTTGAGGCGATGGTCAAGGATTGTGCGAAGCAATATGCCGTCTCTATGGATCAGTGTGCCCTTGGTGAGGAGAGACTGTACTTCAAGAAACTTTGCATCGACAGGCCGTTTAGGGTATTTGGCACCTTGTGTTGGCAGTGAGAAAGCCCTTTGAATGACTGTGCTATCGAGGATAATGTTTAGTGGGCTCTGATGTACAATGATTGTACCATACTTGCCAACCTTTGCATTGCTGGAGTGGTAAGAATGGAGAAAGTCCTTGATGTATGTGGTCATTGTAGGACTATCCTCCGAGAATTTTAGGCTCTCATGCAAATTGCCTAGACCCCTTTCCTCTAAGTAAGATGTTGCTTCTTGGGAAAGAGCATAAGTCGATGTGGGTGGCCAAACAAGTTCCTGTGACTGGGCTCCATCAATGGTTGTGTAGGCCAATGGTGACTGGGGTGGCATTTGTTCGTCTTGGTCATGCACTGAATCCTCTTCGGAGCTATCGCTTTGGACCACAAATGGCTATGGTTGTCGTGGTTCAGAGGATGTAGATGGCTACAAACTCTGGAGAAGGTCTGGTGGTTGAGGAAGTGGGCTCTTTCTGGACATCCTCTTTAGTGGCAGCATCCTTTTTGAACATGCATCTATGTGCATGTGGTGTACCATTGATCATTAGATTGGTTGGCATGCCGGTATGACCTTTTTGTGTGTGTGTGAGAGATCTTATTTTTATACATGCTTTGAGAGTGTGGAATGAAAGTGTGTGGTACAATTATTCATGCAATCATCTATGTGTCTAAGCAAAAGCGTGTGAGTGCATGTGACCTAGTAGCTAGGTATGGACTAACTATATGCTTTTGTTTTTTTATTGCTGGGATTTTCATAGGGCAGCTAGAACTCAAGCATCACTTCTAAGCCCTAGGTTAAAATCTATTGATGCTACCTATATGTGCGAAGACGTACATATGCAAGTGAGTGCTTGTGATACAATCTAATCCTAACTAAGGAAGACTTGGTTTCCCAAATCTTTGTTTTTATCGGGGATGGCTTGCGTGTTGATGTAGTAGCGCTTCAATTGGCTCTCGTTTATTGTCGTGTTGAATTGGACTCCATCCAATGTTTCTAGCAGCATAGCTCCAATGGGATTCATCTTTCGTACTCAGTAGGGTCCTTGACCTAGATACTTCAGTTTCCCCTTGTGTACTTTGGCATTGTATAAGAGGACTAAGTCGCCTTCCTTGATGTCTTTAGCTTTCCGATTTCTATCAAACCATGCCTTTCTTCTGTGTTTTTCTATTGTCATGGCATGGTAGGCGACTAGTCTTGTCTCTATATGCTTCTCCAACTGATAGAGCCTTTCTTGCAAGGATTCATGGTCTCCCATGCGTTTCTATACTGCTATGCGTAGACTTCAAGGTATTACAAACTCGAGTGGGACCACAGCTTCAAGGCCATACACCAATTGAAAAGGTGTGTTCCCTGTACTAACCTTGAATGTGGTTTTGTATGCCCATAAGGCTGCATTCAATTTCTCTGTCCAATCAAAATGCTGTGGTTCTACTACCTTCGCGAGGATAATGCATATTATTTTGTTAGAGGATTCGGCCAGTCCATTCCCTTGGGGCAGTAGGGTGTGCTTTTTCTATGGATTACCATGAAGCCAGACAAGAGTTCTTGAATTACCTCATTGAAAAAATCTGTGCCTCTATCCGACACAATTTCAATGGGGCATCTGAAACGGGTGATCACATTTTCGTATAAGAATCTTGTTGTGCTTCTGGCATCTGCCTTTCTAATTGCTTTAGCTTCAGCCTTTCTGTAAAGTAATCGTGGCCACAATGATGTAGCGTGCCTATGTTTCTTTTGCTACTGGATGTATGGGACCCACATAGTCAATCCCCCATAATTCAAATGGTTTTTGTGCAGCAACTGTTGTTAGGGGATTGAAGTCTTTGTGTTGTGGTTTAGTAGTATGTTGGCATACATCACAACCTTTATGCATCTGCCCACAGTGGTTGCCACCAACAGCCTATCAGGAGAACTTTTCTTGCTGTGGCTTCCCCTTGGAAGTGTCCTCCTGCAATGCCTTCATGGACTTCACTTAGGATTGGCATGAACTCATGAGGCATTACACATCTTAATATCTAGTCATTGTCCATCTTGTACAGTTGTCCTGCAATGAGTCTTGCAATGAGTTGATAGGGTGTAGCCTTTAGAATTAATTTTTTTGCATCTTCTACTTTCATTTTAGGGCGTGGTCTTCCTGCCATCAAGTACCCAATGATATCTCCACACCACTCTGGAACAGCATCTATTTGAAATAGTGTGGCATCTGGTAAGTCATCTTCTACTCCAGTGGCTTCTTCTCTCGACTTGACACGAGACATGTGATTGGCAATGTAGTGTTGGGCACCTTTGTGGACCACTAATGTTGGCTCTTTCCTATTGCTTTTGGTCCCATAATGTTGGCTCTCTCCTATAGCTTTTGTAGGAAGAGTTGGGTATTCTGAGTATGCAAGGTTTCGAGGCTTTTTGTCACCTATAGATATATTGAGGTTGTCGTTTGTAGTATATGTGTAGCTTAGGACCTCGAGTCATGTTCCGATGAGAGATGTAGTCTTAAGTATGGTAAGCAAACTAAGTGCATGCATGTGTAAAAGGAACATGTATCATCATGATTGATTGAGGTAATAAAGTCTTTCGCCTTCATTGGGAGTTGCAGGGTTTAGGAGGAGTTTAAGAGTTAGAAGGAGGTTCCAGGGTTAGAAGGAGGTTCCAAGGTTAGAAGGAGTTCCAAGGTTTAGAAGGAGGTTCCAAAGTTTAGGAGAGGTTCAAGGGTTAGAAGGAGGTTCCAAGGTTTAGAAGAGTCTAGGGTTAGAAGGAGGATCCAAGGTTCAGGGTACAATACATGGTGGAGAACTTGTCTCCCTCTTAGATCATGGAGTTTAAGGGTTGAGGAACTAAGGGTTTAGGGGAAGTATAGGAGTGGGAGAGGAAGGTGTAAGAGCATGGGGGAAAGAGGAGAGAGGAGAGAGGAGGGAGGAGGAGGAGGAGGAGGAGGGAGAAGGAAGACAAGGGAGGAGGAGAGAGGAGGTGGAGGAGGAGGGAGGAGGATAAGGGAGGAGGAGGAGGGAGGAGGAGAGGGAGAGGTTGGGTTGCAAGGTTGGAGGAGAGGGGAGGAGGAGTTGCAAGGTTAGGGCACGCTTTTGGACGTGGAGTGCAAGGAAGCATGGACACTTGAGACAATTGCTTGGAATACCAAAGTAGAACTCAACACAATGCCCCAAAGAGTGTGGGCTTCATTCCATTATGGGGTATTTATACAAGTTGGAGAGCTTCTCTATCTGCATGTAGGTATTTATACAAGTTGCAGAGCTTCTCTCTCTGCATGTAACACAAAGTCGTATCACAAAGTTGTAACACAAAGTCGTATCACAAAGTTGTAACACAAAGTTATGACACAAAGTTGTAACACAAAGTTGTTACACAAAGTTGTAACACAAAGTTGTGTCTAGAAGTTGTAACACAAAGTTGTAACACAAAGTTGTACCACAAAGTTGTAACACCTTTTCTTTCTTCATAAGTTCATGTTGGCACAGAGTCAACATACTCCCGGATCCATTTTATTACCCGTCCTCGGGTTATGGCTTATTTTGATTTCAGAGTTGGGATGCCATGTGCGTAATCCAGTGGCTATTTAGCTTGTGGTATGCGAGTCGTTCCTGCTATAATGCTTTTGCACCATACAATTTGTAGTCAATAGTCAAGAAACTTATCTCCTCTTAAGGAGGGGTAGATGACTGTGAATGTCAGAGGGGATCTCGTTGCTGAGGTTGCAAACTCTGCCATCGAATCTTCTTGGGAAGAGGTTTAGCGGGGGTCTCATTGTTGAGGCTGGCATTTCTTGCTATCTTGCATACATGTTGGATGCGATTGCACGCGTAGCATTGAGCTTGTAGATAATTAGTATGCAAGTTTGATATTTTTGCATATAGGAGACAGCTGTGATGTTTGGCGGGGGTCTCGTTGTGGAGGATTGGTATAAAAGGATGTTGGTCAAGAAGCTTATCTCCTCTTAAGGAGGGGTAGATGACTGTGAATGTCAGAGGGGATCTCGTTGCTGAGGTTGCGGACTCTGCCATCGAATCTTCTTGGGAAGAGGTTTGGTGGGGGTCTCGTTGTTGAGGCTGGCATTTCTTGCTATCTTGCATACATGTTGGATGCAATTGCACCCGTAGCATTGAGCTTGTAGATAATTAGTATGCAAGTTTGATATTTTTGCATATAGGAGACGGCTGTGATGTTTGGCGGGGGTCTCGTTGCGGAGGCTGCAGACTCTGTTGCCAATTCATCTTGAGTTTTGGCATAGCTTCGTGTACTGCTTGTGAATTCATTGCATGCTTTGAGAGTATGGAATGAAAGTGTGTGATACTATTTTTTATGCAATCTATTATGTGCCTATGCAAAATCATGTGAGTCATGTGATGTGTCTAACTATATGCTTATTTGTGGGATTTGATAGGGAAACTAAGACTCAAACATCCCTAATGTGCAAAAAACGTGCATATGCAGTGAGTGTGCGTGTAACAATCTAGTGCAAACTATATGTGCAAAAACGTGCATATGCGAGTGAGTGCTTGTGATACAATCTAATCCTAACTAAGGAAGACTTGGTTTCCCAAATCTTTGTTTTTGTCGGGGATGGCTCACGTGTTGATGTAGTAACGCTTCAATCGGCTCCCGTTTATTGTTGTGTTGAATTGGACTCCATCTAGTGTTTCAAGTAGCACAGCTCCGATGGCATTCATCTTTCGTACTCGGTAGGGTCCTTGACCTAGATACTTCAGTTTTCCCTTGTGTACTTTGGCATTGTATAACAGGACTAAATCGCCTTCCTTGATGTCTTTAGCTTTCAGATTCCTGTCAAACCATGCCTTTCTTCGACGTTTTTCTGTTGTCATGGCATGATAAGCGACTAGTCTTGTCTCTGTATGCTTTTCCAACTGACAGAGCCTTTCTTTCAAGGACTCATGATCACCCATGCATTCCTGTACTGCGATGCGTAGACTTGGTATTACGAATTCGAGTGGGACCACGGCTTCAAGGCCGTACACCAATTGAAAAGGTATGTTCCCTGTACTGACCTTGAATGTGGTTCTGTATGCCCATAAGGCTGCATTCAGTTTCTCTGCCCAATCAGAACGCTGTGGTTCTACTACCTTGGTGAGGATATTGCATATGATTTTATTTGTGGATTCTGCTAGTCCATTCCCTTTGGGGTAGTAGGGTGTGCTTTTTCTATGGATGACCATGAAGCCAGACAAGAGTTCTTGGATTACCTCATTGACAAAATGTGTGCCTCTATCCGACACAATTTGAATGGGGCATCCGAATCGGGTGATCACATGTTCGTATAAGAATCTTGCTGTGCTTTTGGCATCTGCCTTTCTGACTGCTTTAGCTTTAGCCCATTTTGTAAAGTAATCAGTGGCCACAATGATGTAGCGTGCCTGTGTTCCTTTTGCTGCTGGATGTATGGGACCCACATAGTCAATCCCCCATTTTTCAAATGGTTGTTGTGCAACAACTATTGTTAGGGGATTGAAGTCTTTGTGTTGTGGTTTAATAGTCCGTTGGCATACATCACAGCCTTTACATATTCATAGGCATCTGCCCACAGTGTTGGCCACCAGTAGCCTGCGAGGAGCACTTTTCTTGCTGTGGCTTCCCCTTGGAAGTGCCCTCCTGCAATGCCTTCATGGACTTCACTCAGGATTGGCAGGATCTCATGAGGCATTACACATCTTCTTACTATCTGGTCCTTGCCCATCTTGTGAAGTTGTCCTGCAATGAGTTGATAGGGTGCAGCCTTTAGAATCAATTTTCTGGCATCTACTGCTTTCATGTCAGGGAGTGGTCTTCCTGCCATCAAGTACCCAATGATATCTCCACACCATTTTGGAACAGCATCTATTTGAAATAGTGTGGCATCTGGTAAGTCGTCTTCTACTCCACTGGCTTCTTCTCCTGTCTTGACTCGAGACATGTGATCGGCAATGTAGTGTTGGGCACCTTTGCGGACCACGATTTTGAAGTTGAATTCTTGCAGCAAGAGGAGCCATCTGGTTATTCTTCCTGTGGTACACGGACGGTTCACAAGATAAAGCAATGCTTGATGGTCGGTGTAGAAGACAAAATCATTTGTGAGTAGATAGTGCCGAAATTTCTTTACACTATACACCATTGCTAGGGCTTCTCTTTCTGTGGTTGTATAGTTGATCTCTGCATCATTTTGTTGTCGACTGGCGAAGTAGACGGGGTAGCCTTTCTTATGTTCACCAGGTTGACAAAGCATACTCCCAATTGCATACTTGGATCCATCAGTATGAACATGAAAATCAATATCCCAATTGGGAGATACAAGGATGGGTGCTGTGATTAGGTGCCACTTTAAAAGCTCAAAGGCTTGGTCGCACTCTTCGGTCCATAAGAACTCCACTAATAATTTGTAAAGTGGTCTAGCTATCATGGCATACAGCAATATAAATCTTCTATAATAGCCGGCATGTCCCATAAAGACCTGTACACCTTTGGAATTTGTAGGAGGAGGCAATTCCATGATGATTTTGATTTTGTCCATGTCAGTTGCAATCCCATGTTGAGAGACGATGTGTCCCAAAACAACTCCGTGGGTGACCATGAACTGGCATTTTGTTGGATTTAGGGAGATGCCATACTCCCTGCATTTGATTAGTACTTCTTCAAGACATTTGAAGTGGTCCTGTTTGGTTGAATGGATGCAAAATCATCCAAGAACACCTGTAAAAACTTATTCAAAAATGACTTGAAAGCTGTGAACATGACTCGCTGGAAGGTGGCTGGGGCATTACAAAGGCCAAATGGCATGACTCTATATGCAAAAATACCCCATTCTGTAGCAAATGCTATTTTTGATTGGTCTTGAGAAGCAATTTGCACTTGGTTATAGCCACTGAAGCCATCCAAGAAGCTATATATTTCGGATCCTGCCACCTTTTCCAACACTATTTCTGTTAAGGGTAGGGGGTAGTGATCCCTAATTGTGGCGACATTCACATTTTTCAAGTTTACGCATATTCTGAGCTTCTTGTTGCGTTTAGGCACAATGACAATGGGTGAAACCCAATCAGTGTGCTCTATCTCGTAGATGAATCTGGCATCTAGGAGTTTTTCCAGCTCATCATAAACCATGGTGCCATATTTAGGATTTGTGCGATAAGGTCCACATACCTTAGGGCGAGCACCTTCCCTTATAGGGATCGTGTGAACTACCACTTCTGGTGAAATTCCTTTCATCTCTTTGTATGACCATGCTAGGCAGTCACGGTATTCCATTAGGAGGTCTTTGAGTTTGATTTCATCTTCTTGACGGAGCTGTTTCCCAATGAAAACCAACTTTTCTTCCTCCCCTTCAAGGGCGAGGTTTATTGTGCGTGTTTTTGCCGGTCCCTCATAGATTGGAGTTTCTCCAATGCTATCGGTTTCTTGAACTTCAGATTCTCTGATTGGTCTTGGCATTGCTATTGGTGCACTGCCACTTGTATAATTCTTAAAGTATTCTGGCACTTCTCGAAGATCGGCCTCTGATGGGGTTGAACTAGCCTGACAGGTGGCATGTGTACTGGGTGGCATAGTTGCATTTAGTAATTTGGTAGGCTCTTCTTTTCTTTCTTTTTCTGAAGTCTCTTGATCGAGTTTCATCCGCACACGTGGCTTATATTTCCGAAACTTCTTACGTTGGGAACTGTGGGGTAACTTTTCCACTGGTAAGGTGTTTCCAAGTAAGGGTTCTTGTGCTGCACATACTCCTTCCAGTCCCTCAGGGGACCATTCAAGAGGTGGTGGTTTTTATTTTGAGGGAACTGCCTTTGCAAGGTACAATTCGACAATCCTTGTTTGGACTCGTTCGAATTCATTGAAGTGCTCGGCCTTGGCTTTTCTGCGATTTCCTCCTACAGGTTTTTTGCGGGATCTTCTGCTGTTATGCAACTGTGGAGGTTCAACTTTTGGGAGCTCAACTGCCATTAGGGCATGGAGAATGGCTAGGTCATTATCAAAGATTTGATCTTCAATTGCAGCATTCGCAGCCTCTGTTTCAAGGTCCCAAGGATCCATTGCTGAAGTATCTGAAAACGAGCCTTCTCCACCTCTGCATTCGGGAATGGAGCTTCTCTTATTCGAGGCTCGGGAGTTGATGTGGATAAACTCGGCTGCTCATTGCTTGGCGGAGGTGGAGGCACTTGTGCTTTCTTTTTCAGAAGTCGCTTCGGTTGGATTGGAATGATAGGGTAACTCCTCCACGTCCCAACATGGCTAGACGCCGTCATGAGCATGATGGGGATATCGAGCTCGATGCCGAGGCTGACAACTTCTTCAATCGACGAAATCACAACAATCAAGGCCGACGCCCCTTGGGAAAACTGGAACTTCCCAAATATAATGGTAGGGGAGACCCAGCTCGCTTCCTCCAGCATTTTGATGCCGCATGTCGAGCAGGTGGTGATCAATCCCATGAAACCAAGGTGGCTTGGTTTCCAATGGCCTTAACTGATGAGGCATCAGAATGGTACCTCGACCTTCTCGTGGAAGAACGTGCCACATGGGACCTACTTCAAACCGAATTCAAACGTCGCTTTCAAACGGAGGGCTACAAGACGAGATCCCGCTCTCCAACTCAGCAAGATTGAACAAGGCCGGAGGGAAGATGTACGCACATACCTGGGAAAGAAGTTGTTGAATCTCAAGGGGGGATTCGGGTTAGAGGATTGGCGGGGGCGGTTGTTGCAATGGAGTTAGTTGCGGATGGGGCGAGCATTGGAGTCGAAGTCGTTGGCCGGAACGTAACTGCATGCAGATGGTGCGTGATTTGCCAAGGGTGTCGCTACCCCAAGGGCGGTTGTGGATGTGGTGTTTTAGGAGAGTTAGAGTGGTGTTAGTTTGTGTAGGGACCGTCGTGTTAATAATGTGCCTAAGATTGTCCTACATGTGTAGGGAAATGTGCCTGTGCAGACGGATCGTTAATCGGAGGTCACGGCGTGAAAAGACGAGTGAATTTGTGCAAAATAAGGCCCACACGGGGGCGCGAATGAACGTGTGCTAGGGATGCCGAAATGGTGTGCAATGGGCTAGAAGAATACCCGTAACGTGGTGTTTCCGTGTGTGAAATCTTGGTTCAAACGGGGTTCAGTTTGGGTCCCAAACGGATGAGTTGCGAGGGGTTAAAGTAAGGGTAAATTTTGCATTTGGGGGATCCTAATGGTGGTGTGAATGGACTTTACGTCCAACCGAGGGGTTGAAACCAAGTTGATCTAGTTAGACTAACTAATCAGTTAGTCTAACCTAGCCTAGTGAGGGTTAGACTAACCATAGTCTAACTTAGTTAGTGTAACTAACTACAGTTAAGTTAACTGAGGTTAGGTGAAACTAACCTAGTCTAGTTATCCTAACCTAACAAACCTAGCCTAACTATAGTTAAGACTAACCGAAGGTTAATACTAACCTAACCTAGGTATCTTAACCTAACTAACCTGCAGTTAATATTAACCTAACTAAGACTAATGTAACCCTAGGCTAGCGTTAGGTTAGGTGTTTTTTTTTTTTTTTTTTTTTTTTTTTTGCGGGGGTGCTGGACTGCGCAACGGCAATGTCGGGGGGGGCGCTGAGAGGGGGCGGGCGGCACTGCGTGTGCCGCCGCGGGGCGGGGGGTGGGGGGGAGAGGGGGGGTGGAGGGGAGAGGGGGTTGTGAGCGGGGCGGCAGGGAATGGCGGGGGTAAGAGAGAGAGGGGGCGGGCTTTGCGACGGGGGAGGGCGGGGGGTGGCGGGGGTGAGGGGGTGGAGGGGAGAGGGGGCTGTGAGCGGGGCGGGGCAGGGAATGGCGGGGTAAGAGAGAGAGGGGGCGGGCTTTGCGACAGGGGAGGGCAGGGGGTGGCACGGGGGGACGGGGATTGTGAGCACGGGGGAGGGCGGGGGGTGGCGCGGGGGGGCGGGGGTGTTAGGGGGTGCGCGGGGGCGGCGGCAGCGCTGTGTGCGCCGCCGCAGGGTGGTGAGCGGGCGGCGGCGCTGCGGAGCACCGCCACGGGAGGGGGGGTGGGGTGGGGCGAGGGGTGGGGGGTTAGAGAGACGGGCGGGCGGCGCTGCGTGCGCCGCCGTGGGGCGGGGGGTGGGGGGGCGTGGGAGTTGGGGGTTTACAGAGAGGGGGGGGTAAGGGGAAGGGGGTAAGGGGGAGAGAGAGGAGAGGGGAGGGCGGGGTGGGGGGTGGAGGGGCGAGCGTAAGGGGGGAGAGAGCGTAAGGGCAGAGAGAGCGTAAGGGGAGAGAGGAGAGAGTGAGAGAGAGAGGGGGTGGGGGAGAGAACGAGGGGGAGAGAGGAGAGAGTAAGAGAGAGAGAGGGGGTGGGGGAGAGAACGAGGGGGAGAGAGGAGAGAGTGAGAGAGAGAGGGGGTGGGAGAGAGAACGAGGGGAAGAGAGGAGAGAGTGAGGGGGGGAGGTGGAGAGAGAGAAGAGAGAGAGAGAGGGGAAAAGGGGGAGAGAGGAGAGAGAAAGGAGAGAGAAAGTGAAAGGGAGGTGGTGGAGGTGGTGTGTGTGGGAGGGGGGAGGGGGAGGGGGAGAGGGGGAGGTGGAGATGAAGGGGGAGGGGGAGGAGGGGAGGTGGTGGTGGAGGGGAAGGGGGAGAGGGGGAGGTGGAGGTGGAGAAGGAGGGGGAGGGGGGAGGTGGAGATGAAGGGGGAGGGGGAGGGGGGAAGGTGGTGGTGGAGGGGAAGGGGGAGAGGGGGAGGTGGAGAAGGAGGGGGAGGAGGGGAGGGGGAGGTGGAGATGAAGGGGGAGGGGGAGGGGGGAAGGTGGTGGTGGAGGGGGAGGGGGAGAGGGGGAGGTGGTGGTAGAGGGGGAGGGGGAGAGGGGGAGGTGGAGATGGAGGGGGAGGGGGGAGGTGGTGGTGGAGATGGAGGGGGAGGGGGGAGGTGGAGATGGAGGGGGAGGAGGGAGGGGGAGGTGGAGATGAAGGGGGAGGGGGGAGGTGGAGGTGGAGATGAAGGGGGAGGGGGGAGGTGGGGGTGGAGATGAAGGGGGAGGGGGGAGGTGGTGGTGGAGATGGAGGGGGAGGGGGGGGGGTGTAAAAAAGAGCAAAAAACCTGAAAGAAGGAAATCGAAACGCAAGGAGAAGTGGTCACTTGAACGCTCTCCAAGTCTTTCTCGATGTAACGGGATTGTTGCAGAACAATGGACGGTGGGTGGAAGGCTAGGTCATCGCTGCGAGAAGGGCTGGATGTCACTTACATTGCGAGGACAGGAGTAAGGGGGTGGTCGATGGAGAGGGAGGAGTGTCTTGCGTGGGGCTCAGAATGAAGAAGAGAATGGAGGCAAAAAGTGAAAGATGAAGAATGAGGGGGGTGGAGTAGGTTTTTATAGGATTGGATTTTAGGTTTAGGGTTTAGGTTTAAGGTTTAACCCTAAACTCTTCCCGAGCCATAACTCTTTCTGGAGAGCTCGGTTTTCTTTTCTGTAAAATTGAAAGCTCTACGCATCCGTGTCCACTACCTAGCCGGATTGTATATCATGTGGCTTCTATTTAACAAATTAAGAAAATTTCTTAAGGTAGTAACCCAAAGTGGATGTTTGGGGTTGATATGTTTGGCTAGAATTGGAAAAAAATTTACTCTCCTTGCCCTTGAGTGTTATGTTCGTGAAAGTTTGAAGTAGTGACTTGTTTTACACATACCTACTTATGTGTACTCACTACTTGAGACGCTAGTCTCCCCGGTAGCGGTGCCAAATGTTGGCTCTTTCCTACTGCTTTCATAGGAAGAGCTGGGTAATCTATGTTGCAGGGTTCCGAGGCTTTTTGTCACCTACAGATATATTGGGATTGTCGGTTGTAGTATATGTGTAGCTTAGGACCTCGAGTCGTGTTCTGGTGAGAGACGTAGGCTTAAGTGTGGTAAGCAAACAAAGTGCAAGCATGTGTAAAAGGCACCAAAACCATCTTTGTTGAGGTAATGAAGGCTTTCGCCTTCATTGGGAGTTGTAGGGTTTAAGAGGAGTATAAGGGTTCAGAAGGAGGTTCCAGGGTTCAGAAGGAGGTTCCAGGGTTTATAAAGAGTTCCAAGGTTTAGAAGGAGGTTCCAAGGTTTAGAAAGAGTTCCAAGGTTTAGAAGGAGGTTCCAAGGTTTAGAAGGAGTGTAGGGTTAGAAGGAGGATCCAAGGTTCAGAGTAGAGTACATGGTGGAGAACTCGTCTCCCTCGAAGATCATGGAGGGTTTAGGAAAGCATAGGAGTGGGAGAGGAAGAAGGTGTAAGAACATGGGTGAAAGAAGTGAGAGGAGGAAGGAGGAGGGAAGAGGAGGATGGAGGAAGAGGAGAGAGGAGGAGGAGAAGGAGGAAGGAGGAGGAGGAGGAGGAGGAGGGAGGAGGAGAGAGAGAGGGTGGGTTGCAGGGTTGGGGGAGAGGGGAGAAGGGTTGCAAGGTTAGGACATGCTTTTGGATGTGCAGTGCAAGGAAGCATGGACACTTGAGACAATTGCTTGGAATACCAAAGTAGACTCAACACAATGCCCCCAAGAGTGTGGGCTTCATTCCATTATGGGGTATTTATACAAGTTGGAGAGCTTCTCTCTCTGCATGTAACACAAAGTCGTATCACAAAGTTGTAACACAAAGTCGTATCACAAAGTTGTAACACAAAGTTGTGACACAAAGTTGTAACACAAAGTTGTGTCTAGAAGTTGTAACACAAAGTTGTATCACAAAGTTGTAACACCTTTTCTTTCTTTATAAGTTCATGTTGGCACAGAGTCAATAATTTTTCTATTGTCATGGCATGGTAGGCGACTAGTCTTGTCTCTATATGCTTTTTCAACTGATAGAGGCTTTCTTTCAAGGATTCATGGTCTCCCATGTGTTCATGTACTGCTATGCATAGGCTTGGTATTACAAATTTGAGTGGGACCACAGCTTCAAGGCCGTACACCAATTGAAAAGGTGTGTTCCCTGTACTAACCTTGAATGTGGTTCTGTATACCCATAAGGCTGCATTCAGTTTCTCTGCCCAATCAGAATGTTGTGGTTCTACTACCTTGGTGAGGATAATGCATATTATTTTGTTTGTGGATTCTGCTAGTTCATTGCCTTGGGGGTAGTAGGGTGTGCTTTTTCTATGGATTACCATGAAGCCAGACAAGAGTTCTTGGATTACCTCATTGACAAAATGTCTGCCTCCATCCGACACAATTTCAATGGGGCATCCGAATCGGGTGATCACATTTTTGTATAAGAATCTTGCTGTGCTTCTGGCATCTACCTTTCTGACTACTTTAGCTTCAGCCCATTTTGTAAAGTAATCAGTGGCCACAATGATGTAGCATGCCTATGTTCCTTTTGCCGCTGGATGTATGGGACCCACATCGTCCATCCCTTATTTTTCAAATGGTTTTTTTGCAAAATTTGGTGTTAGGGGATTGACGTCTTTGTGTTGTGGTTTAATAGTCCATTGGCATACATCAAAGCCTTTTACATATTCATAGGCATCTACCCATAGTGTTGGCCACAAGTAGCCTGCGAGGAGAACTTTTCTTGATGTGGCTTCCCCTTGGAAGTGTCCTCCTACAATGCCTTCATGGACTTCACTCAAGATTGGCATGATCTCATGAGGCATTACACATCTTCTTAATATCTAGTCCTTGCCCATCTTGTATAGTTGTCCTGCAATGAGTTGATAGGGTGCAGCTTTTAGAATCAATTTTCTGGCATCTCCGTCTTTCATGTCAGGGGGTGGTCTTCCTACCAATCAAGTACCCAATGTTGTCTCCACACAATTCTAGAACAGCATCTATTTGAAATAATGTGGCATCTGGTAAGTCGTCTTCTACTCCAATGGCTTCTTCTCCTATCTTGACTCGAGACATGTGATCAGCAATGTAGTGTTGGGCACCTTTGCGGACCACGATTTTGAAGTTGAATTCTTGAAGCAAGAGAAGCCATCTGGTTATTCTTCATGTTGTACACGGACGGTTTACAAGATAAATCAATGCTTTATGGTCGGTGTAGAAGACAAAATCATTTGCCAGTAGATAGTGCCGAAATTTCTTTACACTATACACCATTGCTAGGGCTTCTCTTTCTGTGGTTGTATAGTTGATCTCTGCATCATTGAGTTGTCGACTGGCGAAGTAGAAGGGGTAATCTTTCTTATGTTCACCAGTTTGACAAAGCACACTCCCAATTGCATACTTGGATCCATCAGTATGTACATGAAAATCAATATCTGAATTGGGAGATATAAGGATGGGTGCTGTGATTAGGTGCCACTTTAAAAGCTCAAAGGCTTGATCGCACTCTTCGGTCCATAAGAACTCCACTAATAATTTGTAAAGTGGTCAAGCTATCATGGCATACCGCAATATAAATCTTCTATAATAGTCGGCATGTCCCATAAAGACCTGTACACCTTTGGAATTTGTAGGAGGAGGCAATTCCATGATGATTTCGATTTTGTCCATGTCAGTCGCAATCCCATGTTGAGAGATGATGTGTCCCAAAACAACTCCGTGGGTGACCATGAACTGGCATTTTGTTGGATTCAGGGAGATGCCATACTCCATGCATTTGATTAGTACTTCTTCCAGACATTTGAAAAGGTCCTGTTTGTTTCAATGGATGCACAAATCATCCAAGAACACCTATAAAAACTTATTCAAAAATGACTTGAAAGCTGCGAACATGACTCGCTGGAATGTGGCCGGAGCATTACAAAGGCTGAATGGCATGACTCTATATGCAAAAATACCCCATTCTGTAGCAAATGCTATTTTTGATTGGTCTTGAGAGCAATTTGCACTTGGTTATAGCCATTGAAGCCATCCAAGAAGCTATATATTTCGGATCCTGCCACCTTTTCCAACACTATTTCTGTTAAGGGTAAGGGATAGTGATCCCTAATTGTGGCGGCATTCACATTTTTTATGTTTACACATATTCTGAGCTTCTTGTTGCATTTAGATACAATGACAATGGGTGAAACCCAATCAGTTTGCTCTATCTCGTAGATGAATCCAGCATCTAGGAGTTTTTCCAGCTCATCATAAACCATGGTCCCATAATTAGGATTTGTGCGATAAGGTCCAATACCTTAGGGAGAGCACCTTACCTTAGAGGTATCATGTATACTGCCACTTCTGGTGAAATTCCTTTCATCTCTTTGTATGACCATGCTAGGCAGTCACGGTATTCCATTAGGAGTTCTTTGAGTTTGGTTTCATCTTCTTGACGAAGCTATTTCCCAATGAAAACCAATTTTTCTTCCTCCCCTTCAAGGGTGAGGTTTATTGTGCATGTTTTTGCCAGTCCCTCATAGATTGGAGTTTCTCCAATGATATCAGCTTCTTAAACTTTAGATTCTCTGAGTGGTCGTGGCATTGCTATTGGCGCACTGCCACTTTTATAATTCTTGAAGTATTCTGGCACTTCTCAAAGATCGGTGATGGGGTTGAGCTAGCCTGGCATGTGTCATGTGTACTGGGTGGCATAGTTGCATTTATTAATTTGTTAGGCTCTTCTTTTCTTTCTTTTTCTGAAGTCGCTTGATCGAGCTTCATTGACACATGTGGCTTATATTTTCGAAACTTCTTACGTTGGGAACTGTGGGGTAACTTTTCCACCGATAAGGTGTTTCCAAGGAAGGGTTCATGTGCTGCACATACTCCTTCCAGTCCCTCAAGGGACCATTCATGAGGCAGTGGTTCTGATTTTAAGGGAGCTGACTTTGCAAGGTACAATTTGACGATCCTTGATTGGACTCGTTCGAATTCATTGAAGTGCTCGGCCTTGGCTTTTCTACAATTTCCTCTTGCAGCTTTCTTGCGGCATCTTCTACTCTTATTCAACTATAGAGGTTCAACTTTTGGGAGCTCGACTGCCATTAGGGCATGCAGAATGGCTACGTCATTATCAAAGATTTGATCTTCAATTTCAGCATTCGCAGCCTCCGTTTCTAGGTCCCAAGGAAAATCTGAGTCATCATTGGTATTGGTACCTTCTTCAGGTTCATTATCCCATTCGAGGTCAGCCATAAAGAATGGCATCTCTAGACCAATTGGTTCTTCATGTGTCGGTGGAGGATTGACCTGTAGTGCATTAGCATCTATCTGTGAGAAGATGGGGTCTAATGAATGGCAGTTGTCGATGGTTGCCAATGTTTGTATCCAGTTATTGACATTGCTTTGTGAGTCACTTGCTATGGCATGCTATTGCAAGGGAGCTGACTTGCCCGAGATTGTCGTGGAAGATGTGTCATCCAATGCTCTAGGCACAATTGGTTTAATAGCTCCTGTCCCCACATTCACCCTGACTGTAGCGTCTCGATTTTGGATTGTCGGTCTATCAGTTTCCCAGTCATGGAGGATTGATGCTTCCCATAACCAAGGATGTCCCAGTAAGATTTGATAGGATTTTTTGGGGAGATCCAAGATTGTGAATTGAAGAGAAAAATGGAGTCCTACGATCTTTGTGGACATGCCATTCACTATTCCAAAGGGTTTAGCCCGTGAATCATCGACAAGGCGTATGTTGAAATTAGCCTTTTGCATTGGTGGGAGACCCCATTCTTCGTAGAGCTCCTTTGATAGGACATTGACACCTGCTCCACCATCCACTATGGCTTGGATTTCATCATATGCCTTGTGGATCAAAGGCATAGTAATGTTGCGTATGTCATCTCTCTCACCCATCTGCACAGGGATATCTTCAATCTCGTTCATAGGTGGAGGGGGATTTGTGAGTTCAACCCATCCTTTGAAACTCTCCCAGCGATTGGGACAGTCTCGTAGGAGGATTCCGATGGGAATTGACACAGGGCAACTCAGGATGCTAGAGAATGTGGCTCCTTCAAGTTGACATGGTAGTACATTCTGTTGTGGAGTCTATTGTTGGAACAAAGGCTCGAGTACAGTATCAATACTTTGTGGGGCCAAGTCATGGATTGGATCTTGAGCTTGTTTCTCAGCCTCAAATTGAGCTTGTTCATTTTGGAACCATTGTTGAAGTACCTGAAAATGAGCCTTCTCCACCTCTGCATTCGGGTATGGAGATTCTTTTATGAGACTCAGGAGTTGATGTGGATGAGCTCGGCTACTCATTGCTTGGTGGAGGTGGAGGAACTTGTGCTTTCTTTTTCAGAAGTCGCTTTGGTTGGATTGGAATGTTAGGGTCCTTGGTGTCCTCTTTCTGTTGACGTGTAATTACATTGACAGGTTGTGACTTTACACTTGTTGGACCCAGACTTTGATGGTCCAACCCAATGATGCCGATGGGGATGTCAGGCTTAACCTGTGTTTGTTCTGGGACCTTATTTTTCATGGGACAATCCATACAGGCATGTCTTATGCCACAATTTCTGCAGAGGGGTTGGAAAGTACTTGGGCTACCACGATGAGGACACTCTGCAATCCGGTGATTTTCTCCACAACCGTAGCACCTAATTGGTGCTTGAAATGTGTTGGGTCGTACTTGATTTGCATAAACTGGTATGAGACCCTCTGCACCTTCTACATAGTACACTGGGTACTCTGCTTCATACTCAAATAACGAGTCTACTTCCTAGGCTTGTAATTGATGTATGGGAACTGCCTAAGGAGCTAGATTTGGTGCTCTTGGATACGGTCGACGATTCGGATTCCTGAGTAGTTGTGGGACTTGTGTCCGAATGGGAACAGGATTTAGCCTCGGAGCAGGGGGCACTTGTGCAAGTGCCGGTTGCCTGTATACTAACAGGGGTGCCGCTTGGTATTATGGAGGTCGAGGCGGGTTGTTGCGCATGTTGAAGATGCAACTGTTCTCATCATGGCCGCCGACGACGCAGATATGGCACCACAACCATAGCGGTGGATTTGCTTGTGCAGTGATCCTGGCTCTAGGGACCAGGCATTCATTTGCTGTATGATTTGCCATGCAGTGTGGACACCAGACATTTTCTCGCCGTGGATATGTTTGAGTTGGCGGCTGAGGCAAGTGGAGTTTTTGATCCATGGCCTGCATCATGTCTTCTTTCAGCTTCATGGTCATGGCCTGTAGGCGATCTTCATTGGATGTTTCGGCAGTGTCCTTTGATTTACCCTTTTTGAGCGCTTATCTCGTGTATTTGATCTGCCATCATCACTGCTAGTGTCGGAGTCTGTCATGCCATCCTCGATGTCAATGGTTGCCGCATGAGCAGCACTGAATGTTTCATAGCTGCTTATCTTTTACATATCCTTTCGAATTTTCTTTCTTAGACCTGCTATGAACCATGCCGTGAGGTACTTTGCATCTGGGCATGGGTCACATTTGGTGATCAATCTCTTCATCTTTCCCAGGTATGTACGTGTCTTCCCTCCGGCCTTGTTTGATCTTGCTAAGTTGGAGAGCGGGATCATCTTGTAGCCTCTCTATTTGAAAGCGTCATTTGAATTTGGTTTGCAGTAGGTCCCATGTGGCACATTCTTCCACGAGAAGGTCTAGGTACCATTCTAACACTTCATCAGTTAAGGCCATTGGAAACCAAGCCACCTTGGTTTCATGGGATTGATCGCCACCTGCTCGACATGCGGCATCAAAATGCTGAAGGAAGCGAGCTGGGTCTCCCCTACCATTATATTTGGGAAGTTCCAGTTTTCCCAAGGGGTGTCGGCCTTGATTGTTGTGATTTCTGTGATGGAAGAAGTTGGCAGCCTCTGCATCAAGCTCGATATCGCCATCATGGTCATGACGGCATCTAGCCATGTTGGGGCGTGGAGGAGTTAAAGGGAGTTGTTGAATCTGAGAGGGGAATTTGGGTTAGAGGATTGGCAAGGGCGGTGGTTGCAACGGAGTTATATGTGGATGTGGTGAGCGTTGGAGTCGAAGGCATTAGCCGAAACGTAGCTGCATGCAGATTGTGCGTGATTTCCCAAGGGTGTCGCTGCCCCAAGTGCGGGTGTGGATGTAGCTTTATTAGGAGCGTTAGAGTGTTGTTAGTTTATGTAGGGACTGTCATGTTAATAATGTGTCTAAGATTGTCCTACGTGTGTAGGAAAATGTGCTGGTGTAGACGGATCGTTAATCCGGAGGTCACGAAGATATGATTGAATTTGTGCGAAACGAGGCTCACACTAGGGTGCGAATGATCGAGTTCTAGGGATGCCAAAATGGTGTCCAATGGGTTGGAAAAATACTCTGTAGCATGCTGTTTCCATGTGTGAAATCTGGGTTCAAACGAGGTTCAGTTTGGGTCCCAAACGGATGAGTTTCGAGGGGTTAAAGTGGGTGTAAATTTTGCATTGGGGGAGGTCCTAATGGTGGTGTGAATGGACTTTAAGTCCAACCGAGGGGTTGAAACCAAGTTGATCTAGTTAGATTAACTAACCTATTTGTCTAGTTAGATGCTAATCAGTTAGTCTAACCTAACCTAGTGATGGTTAGTCTGACCATAGTTAGTGCAACTAACCTAGTTAGGGTAACTAACTAACAGTTATACTAACCTAGCTAAGGTGATTACTAACTGAGTTAAGGTCAAAACTAACCTAACCGAGGTCAATAGTAACCTAAGTTAAAACTAACCTAGCCTAGTCTAACTAACATAGGGTTAACGTAACTAACCAACTAATCTAACCTAACCTAGGCTAACCAACTATCTAGCTAACCAACTCCTTCTAAACCCCAGCAACGGTGCCAAATGTTGGCTCTTTCCTACTGCTTTCATAGGAAGAGCTGGGTTAACTCAGTATGCAAGGTTCCGAGGCTTTTTGTCACCTACAGATATATTGGGATTGTCGGTTGTAGTATATGTGTAGCTTAGGACCTTGAGTCATGTTCCGGTGAGAGACATAGGCTTAAGTGTGGTAAGCAAACAAAGTGCATGCATGTGTAAAAGGAACATAAATCATCTTTGTTGAGGTAATGAAGGCTTTTGCCTTCATTGGGGGTTGTAGGGTTTAGGAGGAGTTTAAGGGTTAGAAGGAGGTTCCAAGGTTAGAAGGAGGTTGCAGGGTTCAGAAGGAGGTTCCACGGTTCAGAAGGAGGTTCCAAGGTTCAAAAGGAGTTCAGGGTTAGAAGGAGGATCCAAGGTTCAGAAGGAGGTTCCAGGGTTTAGAAGGAGGTTCCAAGGTCAGGGTAGAGTACATGGTGGAGAACTCGTCTCCCTCGTAGATCATGGAGTTTTAAGGGTTGAGGAAAAAAGGGTTTAGAAGGAGGTTCCAGGGTTTAGAAGGAGCATAGGAGTGGGAGAGGAAGAAGGTGTAAGAGCATGGGAGAAAGAAGAGAGAGGAGGGAGGACAAGGAGGGAGGAGGAGGAGAGAGGAGGAGGAGGAGGAGGGAGGAGGAGGAGGAAGGAGGAGGAGGGAGGAGGAGAGGGAGAGGGTGGGTTCCAAGGTTGGAGGAGAGGGAAGGAGGAGTTGCAAGGTTAGGACATGCTTTTGGATGTGGAGTGCAAGGAAGCATGGAGACTTGAGACAAATGCTTGGAATACCAAAGTAGACTCAACACAATGCCCCAAAGAGTGTGGGCTTCATTCCATTATGGGGTATTGATACAAGTTGAAGAGCTTCTCTCTCTACATGTAACACAAAGTTGTATCACATTCTCTCTCTACATGTAGAAGTTGTAACACAAAGTTGTAACACAGAGTTGTATCACAAAGTTGTATCACAAAGTTGTAACACATCACAAAGTTGTAACACAAAGTTGTAACACAAAGTTGTATCACAAAGTTGTATCACAAAGTTGTAACACAAAGTTGTAACACAAAGTTGTATCACAAAGTTGTATCACAAAGTTGTATCACAAAGTTGTAACACAAAGTTGTATCACATTCTCTTTCTACATAAGTTCATGTTGGCACAGAGTCAACAAAACTATATGTGCAAAAACGTGCATATGCTGATGGGATATCTCAAGGTGTATGCCTCAGGCACACCTTATGTTTCTATGTGTGAGTGCTAGAGGCACAGTTAGGTGCCCACAAGCACAGCTAGGTGGTGGAGAGCCACATAGGACGATTGAGAGAATCTAGGAGCAGATTGAGGAGATGATTGTGGAGCTCTGAAGTCATCAATGATGTCAGTGAGCATGTATGAGGTACCTACTTAAGGACCTCACTCTTCTTCATTCTACAAGAAAATAATGCAAGTATTCTGAGTTTGTGTCCACTCTTTCCTTTCCTTTCAGTTTACCAACATGGTATCAGAGCCCTTTGATCCCCCTTGAGCCCATTTCTGCCACATCATCTTCTTCTTCTTCATCTTCTTCTTCTCCATTTTCCTCCTTCTTCCCAAAATCTTTGAGAGCTTGGTTCTCCGCCTACAAACGACCATTGCCCAAACCCTCTGAGCTGGAAACTCCTCTAGTATGGGCAAACTTCCACCTGCAAGCAATTGAAGAAAAAACGTCTGTGTTGGCTGCCATTCTCCAAACAGCACATTTTTTGCCATTTCTTCTATTGCTCAATACTCCCTGCCTGCTCCGCCATTGCCTGAGCCCTCTTAGGAGTAGATGGACAACCTCAAGACGAAGATTTTGAGCCATTTTTCAGCTCATTTGGTTCAGTAACGAGGGAGAAATCGTCAAAACTCAGGTTCAGCCTGTAGCAACTCCCCCGGGCAAAAGTGCACACCATTTCGTCCAACCTCTGTGCTGGACCCTCTCTCATATATGAGCTTTCTTTTGCTTCAGAAAGCCCTCTTTTCCTTGCTTTGAAGAGTGAGCTACAAGCCCTCCAAGTTCAACCTTTTAGTTTTGACAGTTTTGGACAAGTTTTTGAAGATGATGCTACATAAAATGCTACTCTAGCATTTCTGGTTTTTTGAAACTTTCAATAACTTCAGTACAAGTGTGGCTTCAGTTTTGTTTTGAATTGCTAGACCTGGTTTTGATTGGAAAGTATTCATTTTAGCCACTTCTATGAAGCATGTAAGAAGAAGCATCATTGTTTGAATATTGGTCACTAGTCTTTGCTACATCAAGTGCTCATATTTTGGAAGTCTTTCAGTTATTTTTTGCCTTGTAAGAGAGATAGACACTGCCCAATATCTGGGTTAGACCCTCTCATGGCTACCCTATTGAATCTAGAGAAGTTCAATGGAAAGGGCTTCCACACATGGCAGATGAAGGTGAAATTTGCATTGATGAGGGAGAACTTATGGGGACTTATCAAACCTACTCCTACCGCTTCTTCTACGGCCTCCAATGCTGGAGAATCCTCAACTCCGACATGACCGGCAAGGGATCTAGCTAGAGAAGAAAAAGCATATGGTATCATTGCTCTTGCTTTAGGAGATGATTATATTCACCATATCTCTGACTTGGAGTCTCCTTCAGAAGCTTGGCAGAAGCTTGACATGATTTTTGGTGCTAGCTCTCACATCTCTAAACTATCACTTAAAATCTCTTTCTTTGAATTGAAGATGGCTAGTGGTACTACTTTAGCAGCTCATGTCAACTATATGCGGAGTCTTATGACTCAATTAGCTTCTATCAATTCTCCTATTACTCCAGATGATGCTATGGCAGTGTTACTTAAGAGTATGCCTGAAGATTATGATCATATAGTTACCACTTTGAAAAATCTTCCTAATCCTAATCTTGAAGGTATTATCTCTGCTCTTCAAGAAGAAGAAAGGCATATGGAGCTCAGGAAAGGCAATGACACTGTTTATGCTGTAAAAGTCCAGAAGGGCAAGTATACCCCTTGCAATCACTGTGGAAAAACAAATCACCTTTCAAAGGACTGCTTCAAAATTAATCCATGCAAGCACTGTGGCAAGAACAACCATAATGAGAAGTTTTGCAGAGCCAAAGCAAAGACAAAAAATGCAAATCTACTTTCAGTTGATGAGCCTCCACAAGATGAGGCATCCTTTGAAGATTATGCATTTTAAACACATCTCTATGTATGCTCCAGATCTCTCTTTTTATGTCAAGGTACTCAGCCTGGATAGTCCTCCAAAATGAATGAAAATAAACTATTGTGTTTTGTAAACACCTCTGGTCACCTTATGATGTAGGCCATGTGTATGTTTTGCTCCATGGTACCTCCTGCAGACATTGTGTGCATGTACATGTAGGGGAGATAACCATTGGAAGGTCTTTTTGTATCCCTTTTGTTTACCTTACACCCATGGGAACCCTTGCTAGCATGAGAACCTAGCCATAGATTTATCCTTGATCACCATGAGATGGCATGAGAAACTATGAGACTAGATGTATCCTTGACATAGCCTGAGGCATTTCCTTGAGGGGGGGTTTGATGGGATATCTCAAGGTGTATGCCTCAGGCACACCTTATGTTTCTATGTGTGAGTGCTAGAGGCACAGTTAGGTGCCCACAAGCACAGTTAGGTGGTGGAGAGCCACATAGGATGATTGAGAGAATCTAGGAGCAGATTGAGGAGATGATTGTGGAGCTCTGAAGTCATCAGTGATGTCAGTGAGCATGTATGAGGTGCCTACTTAAGGACCTCACTCTTCTTCATTCTACAAGCAAATAATGCGAGTATTCTGAGTTTGTGTCCACTCTTTCCTTTCCTTTCAGTTTACCAACATATGCTAGTGAGAGGATTACCAAAAAGCGAGCGAAAATAGGTTTCAAGCGAGTGAGAACCTTATCCAGCATCTTATTCCTCTCAATATCATTGGAACAGTTGATGTGATCATAAGCAAATTAAACATATTCCAACAATGAAGGCATGCATGAAACTCACAATCAACTTCTCTTTCATCTCCATACTATCACATTTGAGTCATTGTGGAGAGGTAGAGACACAACAATACATAAAATTTGTGATAGAAAAAGCAAACACTACTCAGATTGAACATCCACACAGTAAGATAATGATAGATCACAAGGTAGAATATATGATTGAAAATATGTAAACATGATCATGTGCTACATATACATATCATGTCTTCTATGCTTGCAGAAGATCATCCATACATTCGATCCAAAAACATGGAAACAGAACTAACTATGTCAAAAGAAAAAAAACACATTTTCATCATAAGGATTAATTTTGCTTAGTGAAAATACCTATGTAATCTAGACAATACCATGCTTTAAAAAACTTAGGGAGCTAAAAAAGGATTTTAGCCCTCCATACTTCTATTATGACCAATGTCAGAATGATAGTTCTATCAGAACTAGAAATGAATGCATCTAACCACTATGTTGAGTGCTCATCCAGTATCCTGTAGAATATTATGTTAAACTCAATACATGACCACAAACTCAAGCATAAGAGGAGCATGATTCAAGTGAAATAATTGGCAAAGACACTCTGTAACTAGTATCCTGCTGCATCTAATGGAAAATATGCACCATGCATTAAGAAGCTTCTATTTCCACCCCTATAAGCAAACTCATATCCTGTAGTATGAAAAACTTTAAGGAAAACATTGCACTTAATGCATCAATTAAGCCAGTGACTGCTTATCATGCACAATCGAACAATCATCAAGGAAAGTCTAGTCAAGCAAGTTGAAGCAAAAAACCAAATATCTATTCGGCTCTATGCCGTGGTGTATCCACCAACCATGAGTAGCAAAAGAACCTATGTAAAAAGAAAATTAGGGATTATGCCACTCTACCATGATCACTTCCATGCTACAAATAAGGGAATACATAGTCGTTTTAGGGTACTGTTAGGGTTCATTCCCAACCACTAAAAAGAGAGCCAATGCTATCTATTTGTATTCATAAAATCTTTATGAACATTATCATGTTCATGTTAGATATCAATGCTCCACTCTCGTGTAACTACGCGGGAACCAGCTAACTCTACTTGTAAGCCCCCCATATGAGGAGAAGGCATTTGAGTAGCTCGGTTATCCGGTAGGTCCTGGTTTGGACACCAGATGGGGGCCATGTGTGGCCTGATGGCTGGACGGCTTCAGATAGAGTTGGCACACCGCCAACTAGGCTACATGCAAGTGCGGGAAGGCATCCCTTGACTAACCACACTGAGGGTAGATGGAGCATTTCTCGGGGCAGCCCACTCTTGGGTTGCGAGGCCCCGTTTGGAGCCTCAGATGATCCCAGATGGCTGTGGGCCGAACAATGACCATAGGTCAGTTGCTCAGTTTTGCGCACCAGTTCTATTGTATGGTCGGTGGCCTATTTCGGGACTGACCCCTAGTCGACCATTTTGGGCGGACTAGGTCGGCTACCCAATTGAGCCTAACCGACTATGACTGGTGGCTAAATAAGAGCAAGCCCGTGAAGCCCATTTCATCACTAGCTATAGCAACCTTGATTCCTTAGCATTCAGCCTCTGTCTTCTACTATTTCCAACACGCCATCAAAGCTTCTTTCACAGGAGCGCACGACTGGGAGGCAGCGCCATCTATTGTATCAATTCTACAGTAATGAAATTTTTGATTCTCCATACTATCTTGTTTTCTCTCTTGTGTACAAGATCGTGTTATCTGTTGAGCACAGACATTGTTCTTACATGGTATCAGAGCCTAGACTCTAGCAAGAAGATTTGGTAGTGTGTTTCTGTTTGCGAGCAGATTGTGAGAGATGGCCCAGTCTGCAAGACTGCAAATCCTAGCGTTCGGCAAAAGCGAAAAGTTGGACGACTCTAACTATCCTCTCTGGAAGTTCAAGATGAAGACCATCCTAAGTGCATATGAGCTTTGGGGCACTGCTGCTGGGGTGGACGTGAGGCCGGTTCCGAGATCGAATCCAGCCAATACAGGACAACAGATAGTACCAACTGCGGATGAGATTCTCGCATGGACAAGAAGAAATGCAGATGTGCTGTGTTCTATTGTCTGCAGTGTTAGTGATTCCATCATGGCGTTAATTCAACATGTCACCACAGTGGAGGAGGCATGGACGGTCTTGAAAAATCAGTACGAGACCACGAATCAAACGCAGATTCAAAATCTGGAGACTCAACTCGCGAATGAAAAGTTGTCTGAGTCTGAAGTGGCAGAGAAGTTCATCACCAGGGTGAAGAATCTGCGCGATCAGATGACTGCGATTGGCATCACCATCACCAGTGAGAATCTAGCACGAAGGTGCATGCGGATTCTCCCACCAAAGTACGATGGTCTTCTTACGGCACTGAATATGCAAAATAGAAATCCACCCCTCAACTTTGAGGATTTCAGCGCGATGCTTCTAGAGGAGGAGATGCATCAAAAGACGAGGACTGGAGAAGATTCGGCTTTCTGGACCGGATCAAAGAAAGGTAAGGGTAAAGACTCTGGTAACCCATCTTCTTCTGATGATAAAAAGAGAAAGAAGAAGATCAAGTGCTTCTATTGCAACAAGGCAGGGCACAAGCAGAATGAGTGCTGCAAGAAGATTGCAGATGAGAAGAACGGAGTGAAGAAAGAGTCCAGAAACAGTGCGCAGGCAATACCCATAGAGCTATTCATCGCAATTGAGGAGATTTGCACGGAGGTAGTTCATGTACCTACAGATGAACCTTGGATCATTGATAGTGGTGCATCATGCCACATGACCAGTCAAAAGGATTGGTATACCTCTCTATAGCCGGTAGGGAATGACATCATGGTAGTAGTCAGCAATGATGCAAAATGTCTAGCAAAAGGAAAAGGTACGATTGCTCTCAAGTTAGATGGAGTTGTAAAACAGTTGTCCGATGTTCTTTATGTGCCAGATATCAAGAGGAACTCGTTGTCCGTTTCTGCAATCATGGATCAGGACCTCAAAGTTCAATTCGATAAGAATGGTGCACAAATCCTGGATCTTCAAGTAAAGGTCATTGGTAAAGGTACACGGCGCAACAACATTTACGAACTCTTAGCTTTCAGTGCTCAAGTAGATGTGAAGAACACTAAACTGTGGCATGAGAGGTTTGGTCATCTAAACCTTATTTCTTTGAAGGAGATGCATAAAAGTGGAATGATTGTAGACGTACCAGAAATTTTAGATTTGCTCGATGTATGTGAAGCTTGCATGATGGGCAAGCAGCATCGGCAGCTCTTTCCTAAAGAGGCCAGCAGAGCAAAGGCTCCTCTAGAGCTTGTTCACACGGACCTCTGCGGAAAGATGGAGATGGAAGCTTTGGGTGGTTCCTTCTACTTCATGACGCTGATCGACGACTACAGTAGAAGGATATGGATATACTTCCTGAAGACGAAAGACGAGGCTTTCAGTAGGTTCAAGGAATGGCATGTAATGGTCGAGAAAGAATCAGGGAGGAAGGTGAAGAAGCTGAGATCAGACAGAGGTGGAGAGTTCACATCGACTGAATTCAAAAGTTACGGAATCAAGAGGCAGAAACCCCCGCTACATACATCACAGCAAAATGGAGTAGCAGAATGCAAGATGCGCATCATCTCCGAAATGGGCCGGAGTATGATGAAAGGGAAAGATTTGCCAAAGTCTTTCTGGGCTAAAGCATGTAACACTGCAGTTTACATCCTCAATCGTAGCTACACGAAGGCTGTGAACAGGATGACTCCACTGCAAGCCTTTTCTGGTAAGAAACCTTCAGCTGCACATTTTAGAGTTTTTGGATGTGACTGTTTTGTACATGTCCCTGATGCTACCAGGACCAAATGGGAACCGAAGAGCCGGAAGTGTATTTTCTTGGGCTACAGTGAAGAGGAAAAGGGTTACCGTCTCTATAACCCTGTTACCAAGAAGGTAATTGTAAGTCATGATGTGGTCTTCTCAGAACAACCGCATCAATTGGAGGACGATGCTTCCTTCCTAGACAACTAGGACCAGGATATCCATCCAGTACCACCACCAACAGCAGATCAAACTCCCCCAATGGTGCTTGGGAGGATTCAAGACAAAGAAGATGAAGAAGAGCCTGCAGAACCACAATGGCAACAGCCATTCCCAAAGTGGGTAAAGTAGCTTTTGGACGACAGAGAACCTCCAGCAATTGAGGAGGAACCATCCAAACACCGCCAATCCAAGAGATTAGATGAGCAAAGAAGGGCGCAGGAACACTTGGTCAACTATGCTTTGATGACAGAAGTGATCCGTGATGATGAACCCAAGTGTCTTGAAGAGGCACAAGGTGATGATAGGTGGATGGAGGCTATGCAGTCGGAGTATGGCTCCATAATGAAGAACAACACTTAGGACCTTGTGGATCGACCACCAAAGCGCAAGGTAATCGGAACCAAGTGGGTGTACAAGATCAAGTACAAGTCCGACAGCACGTTGGATAAGTACAAGGCTCCGGCTCATGGCAAAAGGATTTGCATAGGTACATGGTTTTGATTATCAAGATACTTTTGCTCTCACAGCTCGACTAACCACAATTCGCAGTGTTTTGGCTTTAGCTGCCCAGGAAAGTTGGCCCATGTTTCAAATGGATGTGAAATCCTCCTTTCTGAATGGAGATCTTAAGGAGGAGGTATACGTGGAACAAACACCAGGTTTTGAGATCCCCGATTCAGAAGGTAAAGTCTGCAAACTAAAGAAGGCGCTTTACGGGCTGAAACAGGCCCCACGAGTGTGGTACCAGTGAATTGATGCCTACTTTCTACAAAATGGGTTCAGAGCCCATCTGATGCAAATTTATATATCTTCAGAGAAGGAGGCAGGTGTATGATCGTCGTCCTTTATGTGGACAACCTTGTCATAACAGGGAACCATGAAGAGAAGATCTCACAGACGAAGCATTTGCTAGGAAGAGAGTTTGAAATGACAGACCTCGGACTAATGCATTTTTGTTTGGGGATTGAAGTTTGGCAGGAGCCGAAACAAATCTTCATTTCCCAGCTGAAATATGCTGGAGAGATACTGAAAGCATTTGGCATGGCTGAGTGCAAAACAGTTGGTACCCCTATGGAGGTTGACGCGAAGCTCTCAAACGAGGATTCATCACCACTGGTACAGAAGGCTTGTGGGTAGCTTGATCTACCTGTGCAACACACGGCCGGACATCAGCTTTGCGACTGGTGTACTTAACAGGTTTTCCAATAAGCCCCGGGAGAACCATTGGAGGGCAGGGATGTGGGTGCTGAAATACATCAAAGGCACACTTGATTATGGCATCACCTATACCAAGGGCAACATCTTGATCGGATTCTGTGACTCGGATTGGGCAGGAGACGTGGACAGCAGGAGATCAGTGATAGGGTATTGTTTCTCACTTGGATCTGGAGTTGTGTCATGGGTCAGCAAGAAGCAACCCACAGTTGCTCTTTCTTCTACCGAGGCCGAGTACAAATCTGCATGCTTTGCTTCTTGCGAGGCAGTGTGGTTGAGGAGGATTTTGGGGGACATGGGTGCAGTGCAAAACAAGCCTATGCAGTTATCATGTGACAATCAGAGTTGCATGGCAATTGCAAAGAACCCGGTGTTCCACGCTCGCACAAAACACATTGAGATTCAATATCACTTTGTACATGAGCTGATCATGGATGGAGAGGTCGACTTGGTGTACTGTCCGACTACAGATGTCCGACTACAGAGAATGCTACGGACATCTTCACGAAGGCTCTTGGAAGAGACTTGCTGGAGAGGCATCTTCATCGACTTGGCATTGGGCCCAAAAAAAGTAAGTTCACTTGCGGGTGGACATTGAGGGGGGGTGCTAGATATCAATGCTCCACTCTCGTGTAACTACACGGGAACCAGCTAACTCTGCTTGTAAGCCCCCCATATGAGGAGAAGGCATTTGAGTAGCTCGGTTATCCGATAGGTCTTGGTTTGGACACCAGATGGGGGCCATGTGTGGCCTGATGGCTGGACAGCTTCAGATAGAGTTGGCACACTGCCAACTAGGCTACATGCAAGTGCGGGACGGCTTCAAATAGAGTTGGCACACTGCAACTAGGCTACATGCCTGATGGCTGGATGGCTTCAGATAGAGTTGGCACACTGCCAACTAGGCTACATCCCTTGACTGATCGCACTGAGGGTAGATGGAGCATTTCCCGGGGCAGCCCACTCTCAGGTTGCGGGGCCCATTTGGAGCCTCAGATGATCTCGGATGGCTGTGGGCCGAACGGAAACCATAGGTCAATTGCTCAGTTTTGCGCAACGGTTCTATCGTGTGGTCGGTGGCCGGACCCCGACCGTTTTGGGAAGATTGGGTCGGCCACCCAAATGAGCCTAACCGACTACGACTGGTGGCTATATAAGAGCAAGCCCGTGAAGCCCATTTCATCACTGGCTATAGCAACCTTGATTCCTTAGCATTCAGCCTCCTTCTTCTACTATTTCTGGCACACCATCTAAACTTCTTTCACAGGAGCGCACGGCTGGGAGGCAGCGCCATCTATTGTATCAATTCTACAGTAATCAAATTTTTGATTCTCCATACTATCTTGTTTTCTCTCTTGCGTACAAGATCCTGTTATCTGTTGAGCACAGACGTTGTATTATTTTCTTACAGTTCAATATAAGGATAGGAGCTAGCTCAATGGGTAGTCTTAAACAAATATAAATACTATTCGAATTTTAACCTTATGCAAAAGCTCTTTTTTTTACACAAAGTAAAACTTGATTATACATATAGATGGGAATCAGGTCACCATTGTAAGTATGTATTTAGTAATTAAGCTGAAAATATTCCCTTAGAAAAATAGCTCAATCAACATAGTACCCATATCATATATCCAAAATTTACAAGATCTCATTCATACCATTAGATTGTTTTCATCACTAAGTACTAACCTCAATTGGCATTATGTATTTGGGTCAAAATAGTTTTTAGTATAGGATATAATGGAGCAATACATTTATGTAATATCTAGTGATCATAGTTTCTAATATATGATAAAATGGAGCATAGAGTAATGTTGTCATTCAAAAATGATAATATACTTTCTTTGACCATATACAAGTATCATGCATTCATTAAAAAAGTTAGTCATAAACTGCAATATAATGTGCCCATAATGCATGTACATTAAATCTTCACATGTTAGAATGTGAGAAAGGGAATAATTTAACTATGAAATCAAAGATCAATGTAGGAAATGGTCTTCTATGCACACATATATGCTAAGGGTCCATCTAATACAATATTGGAAATTGATGTGAGTATAAGTGTAGCCATCCATCGGTGATGTATATGAGTGTATGCATCCATTTGTGATGTATACTGTTATACTAATCCATGGTGCTTTACGGCTTGAGTTGTTTGTAGCACAATTAATCACAACAATGTTGTATTTTTTAGAAGAAAAATGTCATAAAAATTTCATGCTACAAAACACACACAAAAAAATGGCATTTGTAGCATTAATTCAAGCATTTCCTACAAGCAATCTCCATCCCTCCCTTTCTTGCTTACTCTTTCGGCCACCTCCACCCTCTTGTTGCCCTTCAAGACTACCTCTTGCCTCCTCGCCTCCTTGCTTCCTCACCTCCTCACCTCCTTGCTTCTTTTCCTTCTCACCTCCTTGCATCATGCTTGTTGCTGGCAATTCCAAGGCTGTCCCTCCCCTCATTGGCCAGCTCCTCTACTCCTCACGTCATCCTTCCCCTCATTTTGGTGTCTCCAATGAATAGCTTGGGGGTCTTGTTTTTGGAGGGGGGAAGCATAAGAATGGCAACACATTAATGCACTGTCATTTTTCATGCTTTTGCCACCCAAAAATAAGACCTGCAAAGCCCTTGCTTAAGCTTGAATGAGCCTCTTGGTTTTGGGCGTGTTAAGCCATTTTTGACCATTATACCCCCAAAATCAAGAGGCTCATTCAAGCTTAAGCAAGGGCTTTGCAAGCATTGCAAGTCCAGTAAATGAAATCAATCAGATTAGGAATTGGCAAACTCGATTTGGAAATGGTCAGAAATACTTTTTCTTTGAATAGTGCCTTGGATCATGGGATGGGCTCCCATGAACCTACTGCCTATGATGACGAATGGTTCTACCCTCGACTAAAGGTGACGTGTGTAGTAGTAAAAGGATAGCCCTCATGGAATCTCTAAGGGGTCTTGATTTTGGCCATGATTTGCACATTCTAGCACTTGAGCCATACATCAATTTCCAACACTTGAGGCATATAATGGCTTTGCCCACGCAATGTTTCTAGCTACAATCCAAGCATCAAGCAATCTCATATTCTGTATCCAGAGACATCATGAGGGGTAGAGCCTCTTTTTGGTAGTCATATTAGCAATATGTATTGAAAAAAAAATATATTCAATTATTATATTCTTCCTTGCTATATGAATGCTCTTAATGCATCCAAATTGTAGAACTACTTCAATACCACTTCTTAGTTATATTGTATAATAACCTCCATATGTATGCTCGTGAGACAACAAAAAAGAGACCTGGCAACCCAAAAATGATAGCGCATTGATGCATTGCCATTTTTGGGCTACCAGGCCTCTTTTTTAATGTCTCCTGAACATAAGAACAAGCACTTGTGTTCCTTACCTTTATTTCTAATGGGTTCTTGATTTTGGGGGTGTATGCCAAAAATTGATAAACAACATGATTTGATGCATATAGTTTTATTAAATAGATAAAA
The DNA here is from genome assembly GCF_047967505.1 of Dipteris shenzhenensis. NCBI lineage: Eukaryota > Viridiplantae > Streptophyta > Polypodiopsida > Gleicheniales > Dipteridaceae > Dipteris > Dipteris shenzhenensis. The sequence goes on from NC_141607.1 coordinate 44,369,475, forward strand.
TAGGCATGAAAACATCTAAATTGGCTCTTTCCATTCGATTTGATGTATGACATGACCCCATTTGGATTTGTAATTCCAAAGATACGGGGTCTTACTTTAAGGGCTTGAATGCCTGAAATAGGTAGCGCATCAATGCGCTGCCTATTTCATACATTTAGGCCTCAAAAGTAGGACCCCATGTAGGACCAAATGAGGTCCTACTTTTGAGGTCTAAATGCATGAAATAGGCAGCACATTAACAAGCTACCTATTTCAAGAATTCAGGCCCTCAAAGTAGGACCCCGTATCTTTGGACTTACAAATCCCAATGGGATCATGTCCTATATCAAATCGAACGGCAAAAGCCAATTCAGATGGTTTTCATGCCTATTTTCTCCATCGATCAAAACTGTATGCATGAATATATACATCAAGATATGCATCAATATATGTATATATATATATATATATATATATATATATATATCAAATCGAACGGCAAAAGCCAATTCAGATGGTTTTCATGCCTATTTTCTCCATCGATCAAAACTTTATGCATGAATATATACATCAAGATATGCATCAATATATGTATATGTTGATGCATATATGTATATATTGATGCATACAATTTTGAAACATGGAGAAAATGGACATGAAAACCATCTAAATTGGATCTTGCCATTCAATTTGATATATGACATGACCCCATTTGGATATGCAAGTCCAAAGATACGGGGTACTACTTTTAGGGCCTGAATGCCTAAAATAGGCAGCACGTTAACACGCTACCTATTTCATGCATTTAGGCCTCAAAAGTAGGACCCTAAAAGTAGCACCCCGTATCTTTGGACTTGCATATCCGAATGGGGTCATGTCATATATCAAATCAAATGGCAAGATCCAATTTAGATGGTTTTCATGTCCATTTTCTCCATCAACTAAAACTATATTCATCAAATAATGTTGTTTATCAATTTTTGGCATAGCCCCCCAAAATCAAGACCCCCATTGCAAAGAAAGGTAAGGAACACAAGTGCTTGTTCTTATGCTCATGAGACAACAAAATGCATGAAATAGGCAACCAATGGGGTCCTAATTTTGCTGTATGTATGTAAGTATGTATATATGTACGTATATACATACATATATATCTATATGTGTATATATATATATGTGTGTGTGTGTGTGTGTGTGTGTGTGTGTATACACACACACACAAACACAAACACACATGTATGTATCTATATATATATTTTCATGCCTATTTTCTCCATCGATCAAAACTATATGCATGAATATATACATCAAGATATGCATCAATATATGTATATATATATATATACATATACATACATACATACATACATACATACACACACACACACACACATTTTTCTTATAGTAATATCACACACACACACACACACACACACACACATATATACACACATATAGATATATATGTATGTATATACATACATATATACATACTTACATACATACAGCAAAAGTAGGAGTAGGACCCCATTGGTTGCCTATTTCATGCATTTTGTTGTCTCATGAGCATAAGAACAAGCACTTGTGTTCCTTACCTTTCTTTGCAATGGGGTCCTTGATTTTGGGGGGGGGGTATGCCAAAAATTGATAAACAACATTATTTGATGGATATAGTTTTAGTTGATGGAGAAAATGGACATGAAAACCATCTAAATTGGATCTTGCCATTCGATTTGATATATGACATGACCCCATTCGGATATGCAAGTCCAAAGATACGGGGTGCTACTTTTAGGGTCTAAATGCCTAAAATAGGCAGCGCGTTAACGTGCTGCCCATTTCATGCATTTAGGCCTCAAAAGTAGGACCCCATGGGCAACACAATGGGGTCCTACTTTTGAGGCCTAAATGCATGAAATAGGCAGTGCGTTAATGCACTGCCTATTTCAGGCCTGAACGTGCTACCTATTTCAAGCATTCAGGCCCTAAAAGTAGGACCCCGTATTTTTGGACTTACAAATCCAAATGGGGTCATGTCATATATCAAATCAAATGGCAAGAGCCAATTTAAATGATTTTCATGTCCATTTTCTCCATATATCAAAATTGTATGCATCAATATACACATCAATATATACATCTATGCATCAATGTATACATACATCCATATATATATATATGTATGTATGTATGTATGTATGTACATGCATATATATACATACATACATACATACAAACATCAAAAGTAAGACCCCAATTGTTTCCCATGTCATGCATTTTATTGTCTCATGAGCATAAGAACAAGCACTTGTGTTCTTTACCTTTCTTTGAAATGGGGGTCTTGATTTTAGGGGGGTATGCCAAAAATAAAAATTGATCAACAACATTATTTGATGAATATAGTTTTAGTTGATGGAGAAAATGAACATGAAAACCATCTAAATTGGATCTTGCCATTCGATTTGATATATGACATGACCCCATTTGGATATGCAAGTCCAAAGATACGGGGTACTACTTTTAGGGCATGAATGCCTAAAATATGTAAAGAAATAGGGAGAGAGATAGGAGACTCAAGTTCAGCTTTCTTCACAACACACAAAAGAGAGAGGACACAAGGTTGGAGGGTGAAGCCTTTCTTCACTTTTGCACACAACAACGATACAATAGAAGAGGGAAATACCCTATATGTCAAAACCTAGAATACGTGGTTCATATGTGAACCCAAACCAAAACATACGTGGTAGTCTAACTACACCACAAGTACAACTAACATAGGCGGTGACATAAATGATAGTCATCCAGGAGATATGTCGGGGATAGAGCTTGATATCTCAACACTCCCCCTCAAGCTCAAATCCATCTCACGTACACCAAGCAAGCTCCTAAATCTGCGAAGCTTCTCAGTACCCAATGCCTTCGTAAAGATATTAGCCACCTGCTCCTCAGTGCTGACATAGACAAGATCAATCTCACCAGCTAGAACCTTCTCTCTCACAAAGTGATAATGCACCTCAATGTGCTTCGTTCTAGCATGATAAACTGGGTTATTAGCAAGCATGATGCTGCTAATGTTGTCACAATGAATGACAACCGCTGCATGAACTGACTGTCCCATATCTGCAAGTAGCTTCCGTAACCAAGCTACCTCACATGCAGCCATTGCTGCACCCCTGTACTCAGCCTTTGTGCTCGACAAGGCAACTGTTGGCTGCTTCTTGCTGCTCCAACTGATGGCACCACTCCCAAGGGAAAACATAAAACCACTAGTAGATCTCCTGTCTGAGACACTACCAGCCCAGTCAGCATCTGTGTATCCATGTACCTGTAATGCACACCCAGCTTCATAAAACAGTCCATAATGCAATGTGGACTTCACATACCGCAGTATGCGCCTAGCCGCATCCAAATGTGGCTTCCTTGGTGCCTGCATAAACTGACTCACCAGCCCCACAGCATAGCTCAAATCTGGTCTGGTTATAGTCATGTAAATCAAGCTACCTACTATGCGCCTATACATAGTAATATCTTCAAGAAGCTCACCTAACTTTGCATTGAGCTTCACATTCTGCTCCAATGGAACAGAGATAGGCTTACAGCCTGTCATCCCATATTTGGACAGCATGTCCAAACCGTATTGCCTTTGCAACAGCCATATCCCACTCGGGGATCTAATAACCTCAATGCCCAAGAAGTAACGCAGCTCTCCCAAATCCTTCATCTCAAATTTCTGCTTCAACAGTAGCTTCACTTCATTAATGTCTGCATCACTATCACCTGTAATAATCAAGTCATCAACATAGATGACTATAAGCACAATCCCTCTGTTTGTCCTTTTCACATAAAGTGAAAAATCTGAATTGGAAATCTGAAATCCAATAGTGACAAGATATTGTCCTATCTTGTCTGACCATGCCCTCGGCGCCTGTTTTAAGCCATACAAGTCTTTGCGCAACCTGCATACAAAATCGGGGTGTGAGTTATCCTCATAACCTTCTGGCTGCATCATATAAACCTCTTCCTGCAAATCACCATGCAAGAAGGCATTTTTCACATCCATCTGATGCAAAGACCATCCCTTTGCAGCAGCCATAGCAATTACTGCTCTCACGGTTGCCATCCTTGCAACTGGGCTGAAAGTTTCCTCATAGTCAATTCCATATGTCTGTGCAAAACCTTTGGCAACCAATCTTGCCTTGTACCTGCTAACAGACCCATCAGCATTGTGCTTTACTTTGTAAACCCACTTGCAGCCAATAGCCTTCTTATCATGAGGCAAAGGCATCAAATCCCAAGTGTGGTTTGCATCCAAGGCAGCCATCTCTTCATCCATAGCTGCTTCCCAATTTTTATGCCCTGCTGCATCCTCAAAACATGTGGGCTCTGGCTCCTCTAGAACCTTGACCATATAAGCATAGTGATGTGCTGTATACCCATCATATCTCAGCCTGTCAACTGGATACTTAATACGAGTGGACCTCCGTACAACTGGATCAGTTGCAGGCGTCTTTAAATCATGCCTGCTTTTCCTTGCACCAGGTGTAACAACAGAAGGAATCCCAAGTTCCTCATCAAGGCTCATTTCAGAGCCACTTGACTCTCCATCAACATGAGAGCTACCAGCAGACACATCAAACACTGGAGCATGGTCCACTTTTTCTTTTCCCTTATGTGATACCTGCACAACACTATCAGGACTACCATGTGACGATTCACTAGATCTCAATCTCCCTGTCCATGCATTAGATCCACTAGTAGAGGACTCTCTGGGTCCACTCAAGGCTTGAGATTACTGCTCTGCATTTATTGCAGCATTCCCATTTCCTGCATCTGCATCTCCTACCATAACAGTTGGTGCATACCAGCTACTCATTTCATCAAAAACAACATCTCTGCTCACTTGCATTTTGCGGGTGGAAGGGTTATAACAGCGATACCCTTTCTGGTGCTGAGCATATCCAATAAAGATGCATTTTTCTGCCTTTGGATCCAGCTTTGTTCTCTTCTCATCAGGAACATGAACATAAGCTATGCAACCAAATACCTTCAAGTGAGAAATATCTGGTTTTTGGCCTGTATACATTTCTTCAGGCGTCATGCCATGGACAGCTGCAGTGGGGGTTCTGTTCATAATATAAACAGCAGTTGCTACTGCTTCAGCCCAAAAATAATCAGGCATGTTTTTCTCATTTAGGATCGCCCGTCCTACTTCTGCAATATGCCTGTTCTTCCTTTCTGCAACCCCATTCTGCTGAGGGGTAGACCTGCATGAGTACTTCCTTTGAATTCCCTGTTCTTTCAGATATTCACAAAATTCTTCTGAAAAGTACTCTCCCCCTCCATCAGATCTTAGCACTTTAATATGCACACCTTTCTCTTTTTCAACCATGGCCTTAAAAGCCTTGAAATGGCTGAACACTTCACTTTTGTGCTTCATAAAATAAATCCACACCTTCCTAGTGTAGTCATCAATAAACGTCACATAATAATGGCATCCACCAATAGAAGCAGCTTTGGTTGTCCAAACATCTGAATGGATCACTTCCAAAGGTCTTCTGCTCACCTTAGCATTTTTGGGAAATGCATGTCTGGCCTGCTTACCCATTTGGCATGCTTCACATACCTTTTGCATTCCCTCAACTCTGAATTTAGGCAAACCTACAACAATGTTTTTCGTTTGCATAGATTTCAGCCTTTGTATATTCACGTGCCCAATGCGCTTGTGCCATATCTCAATATCTGCAATGACACCTCTCCCATGCGCAAACATAGCAGCTTTCACCTCAGGCATATCAACATCCAAGGTGAACATTCTGCCATTTTTGTTGCCTTTCGCAACCAAGCGGCACTTATTTTTCAAGTCCTCAACGAAGCATCCATCAGGATTAAATCTAACCTGCAGACCTTGCTCAACCATCTGGCCAACTGAAACCAGGTTCTTAGTGATTTTTGGAACATGAAGTACATCTGCCAAGTACTTTGTTTTGCCATCCTGCATAGCCAATGGCACTTTACCAACCTGCGTAATTGGGTGCGCAGTATCATCACCTGTTTCAACATAACCTGGCTTATCCAAATTTCTGACATCATGAAACCACTCACCATGACTGGTCATGTGGTTAGAGGCACCTGAATCAACATACCAAACATCATTGCAAGCTGCAGCATCTCCTGACATGGAGTTAACCATATGCTGCATCACAAAAAGGTGCTCATTTCTGTCGTCACCATGCCCACTTGATGATGCATAGTTGCTTTGCTGCAACTTCCCACTTTTGATGTCATTCTGCTTTTTATAGCATGTATTCTCCTTGTGTCCAGGCTTTCCACAATAATAGCATTCTATGCTGCTATTTACTTGCTGGTTCCTTTGC